>NC_057805.1:362292980-362455769 GCF_018294505.1 Triticum aestivum
GCCGCGGGCGGTGGGTGGCGGCGGTGCTAACGTGGCGGCGCGCGGTTGGCCGGGCGCGGCGACGGGGATTTGTCCGGCGCCGGGCGGACGTGTCCGGCGCGCGGAGGGACGGATCTAAGGTTTTTGGGACTGCGGGATTTCGGGGAGGCTCACCTATTTATAGGTAGAGGGAGCTAGGAGACTCTAAATGGAGTGCGGTTTTCGCCCACACGATCGTGACCGAACGACCGAGAGCATGAAGGTGACTTAGATGGGTTATTGGACTGTTTGGAGGGGGGTTTTGCTGCAACACACAAAAGGACTTTGCGGTTACCCGGTTAACCGTTGGAGCATCAAACGACCTCCAAATGGAACGAAACTTGACAGGTGGTCTACCGGTGGTATACCAAGGCCACTTGACAAACATCGGTCCATTCCGAGAACGTTTAACACCCGCTCACGAAAATAAACAAGAGTGGTGCGCCGGTGCATGTGGGAGTGTCGGATTGCAAAACGGACAACGGGGAAAATGCTCGGATGCATAAGAAGAACACGTATGCAAATGAGATGCACATGATGACATGATATGAGATGCATGACATGAACAAAATGCAAAACAAAAAACGAAACCCAAACACGGAGGGAATATCATAACACATAGCCGAAAATGGCAAGGGTTGGAGTTACAAATATGGAAAGTTACATCCGGGGTGTTACAACACTCCACCACTACGAGAGGATCTCGTCCCGAGATCTAGGACTGAAAGAACTCCGGATATTCGGAACGGAGGTGGTCCTCGCATTCCCAGGTGGCTTCTCGTTCGGAATGGTGCGACCACTTCACTTTCAGGAATTTGATTGACTTGTTGCGAGTCTTGCGCTCAGTTTCTTCAAGAATAGCAACGGGGTGCTCATGATAAGACAGATCTTCTTGGAGATCAATCTCTTCGAAGTTCATGGTGCGCTCAGGAGTCTTGAAGCACTTGCGAAGCTGTGACACGTGGAACACATCGTGCACGTTCGCGAAGTTGGAGGGAAGCTCAAGTTGATAGGCGAGGTCGCCTCGTTTGCCAATGATCTTGAAAGGACCCACGTATCTAGGGGCAAGCTTCCCTTTGATACCGAAACGACGAGTGCCTTTCATTGGAGAGACGCGGAGGTAGACATGGTCTCCGATCTCGAAAGCCACATCACGGTGCTTGCTATCATAGTAACTCTTCTGGCGCGATTGCGCGGCTTTGAGATTTTCACGGATGACTTTCGACATTTCTTCACCCTCTGTGATTAAGTCGTTGCCAAGAAGTTGGCGTTCACCAGTCTCTGACCAATTTAGAGGAGTACGGCACTTTCTGCCATATAGAATTTCGAATGGGGCCTTGCCCGAACTCGCTTGGAAGCTGTTGTTGTAGGAGAACTCGGCATATGGAAGACAATCTTCCCATTTCATGCCAAAGGAAATGACACAAGCCCTGAGCATATCTTCAAGTATTTGATTGACTCGCTCGACATGGCCACTAGTTTGAGGATGGAAAGCTGTGCTGAAGCGAATGTTGGTGCCCATGGCCTTCTCGAAGGAGTCCCAGAACTTAGACGTGAAGATGCTTCCACGATCTAAAGATATCAATTGAGGAATGCCGTGCAAGGAGACAATCCTGGAGGTGTATAGCTCTGCCAACTGAGCTGCTGTGACAGATTCTTTGATTGGAAGGAAATGAGCCACTTTAGTAAGCTTGTCGATGACAACGAAGATAGCATCATTTCCGCGCTTGGACTTGGGAAAACCAGTCACGAAGTCCATTTCGATATGATCAAACTTCCATTCTGGGATAGCGAGAGGTTGGAGGAGACCAGCTAGTCGTTGGTGTTCTGCTTTCACCCTTCGACAGACATCACATTCGTTCACGAATTGAGCGATTTCTCGCTTCATTCGAGTCCACCAATACGACTGCTTGAGGTCATGGTACATCTTCGTACTTCCAGGATGAATGGAAAGAAGAGAATTGTGCGCCTCGTTCATTATGACTTTCCTTAGATCACCTTTAGGAACCACAATCCGGTCCTCAAAGAACAAAGTGTCTCTGTCATCAATGCGATAGCACTTGTATTTGGAAAGACCCTTGTCAATACCACGTTTCACCTTCTTCACCATGGTATCCAGGAGTTTTGCCTCACGAATTTGATCTTCCAAAGTAGGAGAGACTATGAGGTTGGCAAGAAAGCCTTGAGGAACAACTTGGAGATTCATCTTGCGGAAAGCTTCACAAAGATCCGGTTGGAATGGCTTGAGAATTAAGCTGTTGCAATAAGCCTTCCTGCTCAAAGCATCTGCAATGACATTGGCCTTGCCTGGAGTATATTCAATACTCGGCTTGTACTCTTGAATCATTTCGACCCATCGAGTTTGCCTGAGGTTGAGGTTGGGCTGAGTGAAGATGTACTTGAGACTCTTGTGATCGGTGCATATGTCCACTTTTCTTCCCAACAAGAGATGTCTCCATGTTATTAATGGATGGACAACTACCGCCAACTAAAGATCGTGAGTGGGGTAGTTCTTTTCATTGGGCTTCAATTGACGAGAGGTATAGGCCACAACTTTCTTCTCTTGCATTAACACAGCACTGAGACCTTGAAGAGAAGCATCACAAAAAACTTCGAATGGCTTGGATTCGTCAGGAGGAGCTAAGACAGGAGATGTGACGAGTTTCTCTTTGAGAGTGTTGAAAGCAATGTCACACTCAGGAGACCAGACATACTTCACATGCTTCTGGAGGAGGTTGGAAAGAGGCTTTGCAATTTTAGAGAAATTCTCAACGAATCTTCGGCAATAGCTTCCAAGACCAAGGAAACTGCGGAGCTGCTTGACATTCTGAGGAGGTTCCCAATTCACAATTGCAGACACCTTCTCGGGATTAACAGCGATGCCCTTGGCAGAGATGATATGACCAAGGTAAAGAACTTCATCGAGCCAAAACTCACATTTGGAAAACTTCGCATAGAATTGATACTCTCTGAGCTTGTCGAGCACCAATTGCAAATGTTTGGCATGATCCTTCTTATTCTTGGAGAAGACCAATATATCATCGAGATACACCAGGACGAATTCATTGGTATAGGGGTTAAAGATGAAATTCATCATCCGAGAGAATGTTGGAGGAGCATTGACAAGGCCGAAAGACATGACAGTATATTCATAAGAACCAAAGCTTGTTCTGAATGCTGTCTTGGGAATATCTTCTTCGCGGATGCGAATTTGATGATAACCCATTCGAAGGTCAAGCTTGGAGAATACTTTAGCACCTTTAAGTTGCTTGAATAGCTCATTGATGTTGGGAAGTGGATACTTGTTCTTGATTTTCTTCTTGTTCAATGGACGGTAGTCGACACAAAGTCAGTCCGTGCCATCCTTCTTCTGGACAAAAAGAACACCACAACCCCATGGAGATGAACACGGTCTGATCAAACCCAGACGCTCTTGTTCATCGAGCTGTTTCTTCAATTCCTTCAGCTCCTTGGGTCCAAGCTTGTATGGACGCTTGCAAACGGGTTCCGTGCCAGGCTCTAGATCGATAACGAACTCAACTGGCCGGTGAGGAGGCATACCCGGAAGCTCTTCTGGAAAGACATCTTGGTACTCACAAACGACTGGAATTTGAGAAATAGCATCCAAATCGCCCTTCTCATTGAGAGAAAACAACCGAATGGTTTCATCACGAGCAGCATAGATGATAACATCCTCAGAAGAGTGTGTCAATTGAATTTCCCTGGCAGCACAATCAAGTTGAGCCTTGTGCTTAGAAAGCCAGTCCATCCCGAGAATTAGATCAATATCCGAGTCACCAAGAACAATTGGAGAAGACAGAAATTTATAGTTTCCCATCTTGATGGAAACATCCGGGACACAATTATTAGATGTCATTTGCTTACCCGGAGACACAATCTTCAACGGGATAGGAATCTTTTCCGTCACAAACTCATGCTTGGCAACAAAAGGTCTTGAAATGAAAGAAAGAGATGCACCAGTATCAAATAAGACTTTTGCAGGAATATCATTAACTGAGAGATTACCCATTATCACATCAGTAGATTCCTCCGCTTGAGCTGCATTCATCATGTTCACCTTTGCAGACTTGGGATTATGCTTGACCACTGCATTGCTGGAAGATCTCACAGGAGGAGGAGGCGGAAGGCGCCTTTGGTTGAAGAACTTGTTAGCATAGTGACCTTTCTACTGACACTTGTTGCAAGTCACCTCTGAGAGTGGACGATGATAAGGAGCATTCGACTTTGGAGTTTGATTCTGAGACTTGTTCTGATAGCCAGGGTTGGGTGGGTGGGAAGATCCATGGCCACCTTTGTTCTTCTGCTGGAAAGGCTGACGAAACGGAGGAGGAGGAGGCAACCAGAACTTCTGTTGCTTAGCAGCCACTAGTGAGGAAGAAGAAGACTGAACTGCGTCCCTGACTCTCTTCTTAGAAGCCTCACACTTGAGCTGAGCAGCCTCTTGTTTCAGTGCCATGTTGTAGAAATCATCATACTTGGTCGGCTCAAAAAGCACGAGAGGTAATTGCATATCTTCTCTGAGGCCACCTCTGAATTGATAGATCATGCTCTTTTCATCAGGAACGTCTTGCTTAGCGAAGCGAGCGAGTTTCTGAAACTGAGTATTGTATTGATACACGGACATGCTCCCTTGCTTGAGATTGCGGAACTCCTCATGCTTGCTCTCAACAACACTTTGTGGAATGTGGTGAGCTTTGAAGTCTCGGCGGAAATCATCCCAGGTAATCGCACGACCTCCTCTGGAATCTTTGTATTGTTGATACCACTCGGCAGCTTGATCCTTGAGTTGAAAAGAAGCGAACTTGACAAAGTCCTCAGGCCTGACATTGCTACATTCAAAATGCTTGTTGATGTCCACGAGCCAATCATCGGCGTCTGTGGCCTCGGCACAGCAGCTGAAAGACTTCGGCTGATTTGCGAGAAACTGGTTGAGGGTAGCGAAGTGAGGCTGATTGTTGCCTTGGCCTTGATTTCCTTGATTGCCTTGCCCTTGGGTGCGTTCTTGCAAGAGTTGCAAAATCATCTGAGCATTGGCGTTGGTGGCTGCCATGATAGCTTGCCATGCCTCCGGAGGCGGAGGTGGTGGCGGAGGGTTCGGCTGACTCCCTTCATTGCGTTCCGGATTCTGACGCATTGGCGGAGCCATCCTGAAGAGGGTGACATCCATTAGCATCTTGATAGACAAATAGACAAGTTGAATCAACGGATAGAAATTGCAACATATAGTCTTCACAATAAACATTCGAACGAGGATGAACGAATGAATTCCATAGTAAATCATCACACTTCCATTAAGGTGAGAACCCACTTGATAAAGGATTGATGAATAAAATAAAAAGGTATGAGTGGAACAAATAAGTGGTAAGGATTACCCAATCACAAACCAAATATCTGCGGGAAGAAATGCTAAGAGCTACATGAATCCCACCTTTAAACTCCCGAAACTTTCTGGTTATGCAATCTGGTGTTGGGGATATAGGGGACACAAAATATATCACCCAAACTAGCAATCCCTAGATCCAGTTGTATCCATCCGTCAACACATAACCAAGAAACCTTCGGAAATCGTGTACCTCAACCTTCGAAAAGCATCCGTTATACGAGTTATGGCAATACTCCCGAACTCCCGCCCCAGTACTGGGTGGCGTCGAGGTGATCTCACCAACAACTGCATAAAAGAGATTTTTTATGTCGGCGAAACTCGGGTATTCCAGAACTGCAACGATAAAATTGTGACGACAACACCTCGGAGCTCAACTCCCCGGGACACTGCCACAACCCCTAAATGTCAGGAGGCACCAAGAACAATGTTCTCGTCACAAAACCATCGGAACGATTCCAAGATACCCGCGTGATCCTAAAATTTTTTTTAGTGAAATTTGAGGAGAGAAGAGTCAAAACTTCTAGGTCAGGAGGCCTCACCAGAGCGACGAAGGGACTGAGGAGTAAAAAGAATCCTACTCTCCGATATATATAATCCTAAGACGCAAAACATTTTTGTTCTAGACTCAACAACGCCAGCGATTCGATCAAGCAGGGGGCTCCTAAGTCGGGGATGGCTCTGATTACCAACTTTTAACACCCACGATGCGGCTATATCTCCCACGTGTCGATGCATGACTTAGAGGCATAACCGCACTGTGGTTTTGCCGCAAGAAGGGTCATCTTCACACAATCCCATGTAATGAACAAGAATGGGATAACGAGAGTTGGCTTACAATCGCCACTTCACACAATACATAAATTAATTCATATATCATCCAAAATCCACACATAGACCGACTACGGTCAAATCCAAATGAAAATAAGATAACCCCAAATGCTAGATCCCCGATCGTCCCAACTGGGCTCCACTACTGATCATCAGGAAACGAAACATAGTAACGGCCACGTTCCTCGTCGAACTCCCACTTGAGCTCGGTTGCGTCATCTGCACTGGTATCGTCGGCACCTGCAACAGTTTTGGTAGAATCTGTGAGTCACGAGGACTCAGCAATCTCACACCTGCGAGATCAAGACTATTTAAGCTTATAGGAAAGGATGGTGTAATGAGGTGGAGCTGCAGCAAGCACTAAGCATATGGTGGCTAACATACGCAAATGAGAGCGAGAAGAGAAGCAACGCAACAGTCGCAAAGCTAGACATGATCAAGAAGTGATCCTGAAACTACTTACGTTCATGCATAACTCAAACCGTGTTCACTTCCCGGACTCCGCCGAGAAGAGACCATCACGGCTACACACACGGTTGATGTATTTTAATTAAGTCAAGTGACAAGTTCTCTACAATCGGACATTAACAAATTCCCATCTGCCTCAAAACCGCGGGCACGGCTTTCGAAAGATAATACCATCCAGGTGTGTCCCAACTTAGCCCATTATAAGCTCTCACGGTCAACGAAGGATAAACCTTCTCCCGAGAAGACCCGATCAGTCTCGGAATCCCGGTTTACAAGACATTTCGACAATGGTAAAACAAGACCAGCAAAGCCGCCCGAATGTGCCGACAAATCCCGATAGGAGCTGCACATATCTCGTTCTCAGGGCACACCGGATGACCAGTCCGTACAACTAAAACCAGGCCTCAAGTTTCCCCGGGGTGGCGCTGCAAAGGGCTCTAGTTTGGACCAGCACTCAGAGGAACACTGGCCCGGGGGTTTAAATAAAGATGACCCTCGGGCTCGCGAAAACCCAAGGGAAAAAGGCTTAGGTGGCAAATGGTAAAACCAAGGTTGGGCCTTGCTGGAGGAGTTTTATTCAAGGCGAACTGTGAAGGGGTCCCATAAATCACCCAACCGCGTAAGGAGCGCAAACTCAAGGAACATAATACCGGTATGACGAAAACTTGGGCGGCAAGAGTGGAACAAAACACCAGGCATAAGGCCGAGCCTTCCACCCTTTACCAAATATATAGATGCATTAATTAAATAAGAGATATTGTGATATTCCAAAAATATCCATGTTCCAGCATGGAACCAACTTGAACGGACGCTGCGCGCGCTGGCGCCCGCCTGGTGCCATGCGGCATGGCTCACGTCATGAGGGCCTCGTGAGGTTTGCCCGCCTTGATATCTCCGCTCCTCGTGAGCCTGCCTGGCTAGGCTACTCCAGAGGAGGTCTTGCGTCGTCCGCCTCGCGAGGCTTGGACCCTCGCGAGGGTCTTGGATGCCTTGTTGATGAAGACGGGCCGTACGGCCTGCTTGCTCAGCCACGCCATGGGCCGCAGGCAGGCAAGTCTGGGGACCCCCATTCCCAGAACGCCGTAAGCGAATATAGTAGGCATGTTATGAGATGCAGAACATGATAGATCCAAATTTGTAGGCACAGAAACCACTTTTGATGGGGAAGGATGAATCTATCGGATCAAAAAGGCAGTAAAACTGAGATTTAATTACCACACGAAGAACTGCTAGACGGAGTAGAGAGGAGGCCGACCAGTTCGATCTTCCATGCCCTAACTTGGCGACGGAAGACACCTACGGTGACGGCGGAGGAGACGAGGTCCACGGCCAGCGTGAGGACGGCGTCGGTGAGGTCACGGCAGCTAAGCCCTTCGTCGCCGGCGTCGTCGAGAGCTAGCGGTGGCGCTAGGGTTTCTCGAGGTGGAGAGGTGGAAGAAGGATTTTGACTGCGATGAGATGTGTATTTATAAGGAAAGGGATGGCACAACGCAATTACACAGGTGCCCCTGGCGGTTCACATGTTAACGACACGTGGCGAACATGCAACACATTGGAAGTTGTTCCATGTTCCCACGCACGCCTGGACTGTTGGGTGGTCGTTCCAGCTTCTCCGGGTGTCAAGCAATAAGGATAAAGCTTTTAAAACTGATTCAATCTTTGCCGCTGTATCTTCTGCTGACAAGAACGCAGAGAAGACATTCGACGGTTTCAATAGAATGCATATGATTTGGATAGATAGAGTTTAAGGTAGAAGCATAGAAGAGGTTAGGGTCCGATCACATTCACTTAGTCCAAAAGATTCAAACAAGAAGACATAGCTATAAGTGAATGCTGTAGAGGACAGAACACAAATATATATATATATATATATATATATATGAGTAAGACCAAATCAACATTGTAAAGATAATCATGAATTCAAATCAATGTTGAAAACAAATCAAATGCGAAGACTTTGCAATTGTAATGCCAAGAGAAACACTTCAAACAAGAGTTTGGTGGTGGCGTTACCCACCGTATAGGAAGTATTAGACCCAGACATGGCGCACAATTATCGTGGCGCTCCGAAGTCAAATTCCGCATTAATGTATTCACACTCAGAGTGTAAGTCTTCATTGATTGAAGATATACGTTACTTGGTGTGTTGTACATCTAAGTCATCAATATGCATAAGTGTTAGGATGTGTGCCTAATCACAGGACATTTGAGGATTCCAAGATATTTAGCTCACACCGCAACTTGCAAAACCTTTTCTCATCCAAGGGCTTTGTGAAGATATCTGCCAATTGCTCTTCAGTGTTGACGTGAATGATATCAATATCTTCCTTCATAACGTAATCTCTGAGAAAGTGATGACGAATTTCAATGTGCTTTGTCCTCGAGTGCTGAACTGGGTTGTTGGCAATCTTGATGGAGCTTTCATTGTCGCAATAGAGTGGCACATGCTTCAAGTGGACACCATAGTCCTTGAGAGTTTGCTTCATCCATAGAAGCTGAGCATAGTAAGATCCAGCAGCAATGTATTCAGATTCAGTAGTGGAGAGAGACACACAGTTCTGCTTCTTTGAAGACCAACAGACAAGTGATCGTCCCAGAAAGTGACATGTGCCTGATGTAGACTTGCGATCCACCTTGTCACCAGCATAATCAGCATCCGAGAATCCAACTAGATCAAGCTCCGAGCCCTTTGGATACCATAATCCTAGTGTTGGGGTGTAAGCCAAATATCGAAGAATTCGCTTCACAGCTAAGTGATGTGATTCCTTTGGTGCCGCTTGGAATCGGGCACACATGCAAACACTAACCATGATATCTGGCCTAGATGCACATAAATAAAGTAAAGAACCAATCATGGAGTGGTATACCTTTTGATCGAACTCTTTACCATTGGCGTCGGGACTCAGATGACTTTTGGTTGGCATTGGCGTCGTGTATCCTTTGCAGTCTTGCATTCCAAACTTCTTCAGGCAGTCTTTGAGGTATTTCTCTTGAGATATGAAGATGCCGTTGCTTTGCTGACGAATTTGAAGACCTAGAAAGAATTGCATCTCACCCATCATGGACATCTGATATTGCTCTTGCATCATGTGTCCAAACTCATCACTGTATCTCTTGTCAGTGCAGCCGAAGATAATGTCATCCACATAGATTTGGCACACAAATAGTTCTCCATCATATGTCTTCGTGAAGAGTGTAGGATCTAGAGAACCAGGTTTGAAGCCTTTGCTCTTCAGGAAGTCTTTGAGTGTGTCATGCCAAGCACGAGGGGCTTTTTTGAGGCCATACAGTGCCTTGTTCAGCTTGTATACCATATCTGGATGTTTTGGATCTTCAAAGCCAGGTGGTTGTGCAACATACACTTCTTCTTCAATCTTGCCATTGAGAAAGGCACTCTTCACATCCATTTGATACAGAAGGATGTTGTGATGGGTGGCATAGGCTAGCAGTATGCGAATGGCTTGAAGCCTAGCCACCGGAGCAAATGTTTCATTGAAGTCAATTCCTTCAACTTGAGTGTATCCTTGAGCAACGAGATGAGCCTTGTTTCTGACAACTTGACCATGCTCATCTTGCTTGTTGCGATATATCCATTTGGTGCCTATTATGTTGTGCTTGCGAGGATCAGGACGCTTGACTAATTCCCACACATTGTTCAGCTTGAACTGTTGAAGCTCTTCTTGCATAGCTTGAATCCATTCAGGTTCCATGAAGGCTTCAGCAACTTTCTTGGGTTCTGATATTGAGACAAATGCAAAGTGCCCACAGAAATTTGCTAGCTGTGTTGCTCTTGAACGAGTGAGTGGACCTAGTGCATTGATGCTATCAATTATCTTCTCAATCTGTACTTCATTTGCAACACGACGATGAACTGGACGAAGATTTTGCTCTTGCTGATCATTGTCTTCATTTGGAGGATTGGCTTCAGGCTGAGCATTGTCTTCAGTTTGATTAGGCGCAGAAATGATAAATTCCTCTTCAGCCTGTGCCTCAGAAGGTATGATCTCTCCAGTACCATAAGTTTAATTGATTCAACTTCATCTAGGACATTTGGCAGGTGCTCTCTTTGCGAGCCGTTAGTCTCATCGAACCGCACATCCATAGTTTCAACCACTTTATAGTAAAAGAGGTTGAAGACTCTGTAGGAGTGCGAATCCTTTCCGTAACCAAACATAAAGCCTTAAAGTGCTTTCGGTGCAATTTTTGAAGTGCGATGTGGATCCTTGATCCAGCACCTGGCACCAAATACTCTGAAGTAGCTTACATTTGGCTTCTTACCAGTTAGGAGCTCATAGGAAGTCTTCTTCAAAAGCTTGTGGAGATAAACACGGTTGATGACATGGCATGCAGTATCAATGGCTTCGGGCCAGAACTTTCTTGGAGTCTTGTATTCATCATGCATCGTCCGAGCCATCTCGATGAGTGTCCGGTTCTTGCGCTCCACGATGCCATTTTGCTGAGGTGTGTATGGAGCAGAGAACTCATGAGTGATGCCTAATGTATCAAGGTAAAGATCAAGGCCAGTGTTCTTGAACTCTGTGCCGTTGTCACTTCTGATGTGCTTGATCTTGACGCCATAGTTCGTCATGGCACGATTGGCAAAGCGTCTGAAGACATGCTGCACTTCATTCTTGTAGAGGATTATATGCACCCATGTATATCTTGAATAATCATCAACAATGACGAAACCATAGAGGCAAGCAGTGGTAGTGAGAGTAGAGTAGTGAGTAGGTCCAAAGAGATCCATATGAAGCAGCTCGAAGGGTTGAGATGTAGTCATGATTGTCTTCGAGGGATGCTTGGCCCTCGTCATCTTTCCAGCTTCGCAGGCACCGCACAGATGATCCTTCTTGAACTTGACGCCCTCGATGCCTACGACGTGTTTCTTCTTCGCGAGAGTGTGCAAGTTCCTCATGCCAGCATGCCCTAGCCTTCGATGCCAAAGCCAGCACTCTGAAGCTTTTGCTAGAAGACATACGGCCAACTGTGGTCCTGCTGAGAAATCTACCATGTACAAATCATCTTTCCGGTACCCTTCAAAGACTAGAGACTTGTCAGATTCCATTAGAACAAGGCAACGATATTTTCCAAATATCACAATCATGTTCAAATCACAAAGCATTGAGACAGACATTAAGTTGAAACTCACGGATTCAACAAGCATCATTTTATCCATGTGTTGATCCTTTGAGATTGCAACTCTACCTAGACCCAATACCTTGCTTTTACCAGTGTCAGCAAATGTGATGTGGCTCTTGTCAGATGGACGTAGTGTTGAATCCATCAGAAGACTTCGATCACCAGTCATGTGGTTAGTGCATCCAGTGTCCATAATCCATTCTGAAGCATGTGGTGTCATACCCTACAGTACAGTTAGGGGGATAGGCTTCACCACGAGTATTGTGAAGGATAAACATTTGACGGACAAGAGGATTATCAAAGCTCAGATCAAGGTTAGGACTGATAGGATGATTGGCAAGCGATTCAGGAACGAAATACATAGTAAGACCATTTGGGCATTTTATCTTGCGCCCCACAAGATGTTTTAGGTCCCCAGCATAAGCATCGGACGCCTTTGATTTCAGGCTGGAGACCTTTCCCTGCAAAAGAAAGTTAATTTTTCTTAACCACCCACATTTTCAGGGGTGGCTTAGAAGCAATGAGTCTAAGTGCAGCATATGAGAACATTGGCTTTGGAGACCTAGCAAATAGCCTTGCAGGAGGTGAATAATACTCATATGAATAGGCAGAAAAGTTCTTAGTTTTATGAACATAGCAGTTTGAATAAACACGCTCATATTCATGAGTCTGAGTATGATTTCCCTGCAAAACATTGGCGGTAGGGTGACTCAGTTGAGTCCTCTGTCTGTATGAAGCCTTTGGGCCATATGAAGCCTTTGGTCTAGGGTTTGTCTTCTTCGTTTGTGGTGTCATGATAACATTCACAGGAAGATTCTTAAGACACCTTTTGGGCAACCAGATCTTCTTTATAGGCGGTCCATTCCTGCAGTTGGTACCAATATACCTGGCAAACACTTCACCATTCTGATTCTTAAACAGTTTATAGTTTGCATCAAAGGATTCATCAATGACAATTGGGTTAGCACAAGTGAAGCCAGATAAGGTGGATGGGTCCACTGAAGGTTCCTTTGCAGCAACCCATGTTGTTTTGGGGTACTGCTCAGGCTTCCAGTAAGAGCCATCAACATTCATTTTCGTCTCGAACCCAACACCCTCTTTCCCAGGGTTTCGGTTAAGAATCTACTTTTTGAGGACATCACATAGTGTCTGATGCCCTTTGAGACTTTTGTACATCCCTGTCTCAAGCAATGTCTTCAACCTAGCATTTTCATCAGCAATAGTGGTGGTATCCTCAGCAGAGGGGTTAGTTACCACGTCAGCAGTTGAAGATATTACAACAGTAGAACATTCAGCAACAGAAGTAGCGTTATCACGCTCAAGGCATTTTAGACATGGTGGTTCAAATCCTTCCTGAGCGGGACTGATCTGTTGAGCGCGAAGTGACTCGTTTTCTTTTTGAAGATCTTCGTGAACTGCTCTCAATTTCTCAAGTTCTTGCTTCCTTTGAATATAATCATAGGAAAGCTTTTCATGAGTTGTTGAGAGCGTTTCATGACGACTTTCAAGTTCCTCATACTTAATACGAAGATTTTTTATGTCTTCAATTAAGGACTGAGATCGGGTCATTTCCGCGTCCAACAGGTCATCGCTTTTGTCTTTGCAGTTTTTGAATATGTTCCATAGCTTTCTGTTGTTCAGTTGCAATTTTAGCAAGTGTTTTGTAGCTGGGTTTGGATTCACAGTCAGAGTCATCTTCACTTGATGTTTGAAAGTAAGCATCGCGTGAGTTTACCTTGGCACCATGTGCCATGAAGCAGTAGGTGGGAGCGGAGTCGTCCTTGTCATTAGCATCAGCGTTGTCGATGGCGCCATTGTCTTTAGTGTTGAAGATGGACTTGGCAACGTAGGCTGTAGCTAGAGCCAGACTTGCAACGCCAGAGTCGGACTCCTCCTCAGACTCCACCTCTGCCTCCTCAGAAGCAGACTCCTCCTCTGAATCCATCTCCTTGCCAACAAAAGCACGAGCCTTGCCAGATGAGCTCTTCTTATGTGATGAAGACTTGGAGGAAGACTTGGAAGAAGACTTTGAGGATTTCTTCTTCTTCTTGTAATCAGAATCATATTCCTTTCTCTTCTTCTTCTTGTTCTTCTTCTTGTTCTCATTGTCCCATTGTGAACACTTAGAGATGTAGTGACCAGGTTTCTTGCACTTGTGGCATGTTCTCTTCTTGTGGTCATGAGTGGAAGCTTCATCATTTCTCGAGCTGGATCTTGAAGACTTTTTGAATCCTTTCTTCTTGGTGAATTTCTGGAACTTCTTCACAAGCATAACAAGCTCCTTTCCAACGTCTTCAGGATCCCCAAAACTGCAGTCAGATTCTTCTTCAGATGAGGAAACAACCTTTGCCTTCAAAGCGCGAGTTCGGGCATAGTTGGGACCATAGATGTCTCTTTTCTCACATAGCTGAAACTCATGTGTGTTGAGCCTCTCAAGTATGTCAGACGGATCGAGTGTCTTGAAGTTAGGGCGTACTTGAATCATCAGGGCTAGGGTGTCAAACGAGCTGTCAATTGATCTCAGGAGTGTCTTGACGATTTCATGCTTGGTCATCTCAGTGGCGCCGAGAGCATGGAGCTCATTTGTGATATCAGTGAGGCGATCAAACGTGAGCTGGACATTCTCATTGTCATTTCTCTTGAAGCGGTTGAAGAGGTTGCAAAGGACACTGATCCTTTGATCTCTCTGGGTTGAGATGCCTTCGTTGACCTTGGAGAGCCAGTCCCAGACTAGCTTCGACGTTTCCAGAGCACTCACACGGCCATACTGTCCTTTGGTCAGATGACCACAGATGATGTTCTTGGCAGTAGAATCCAGTTGAACGAACTTCTTGACATCACCAGGGGTGACACCTTCACCAGTCTTGGGAACGCCGTTCTTGATGACATACCATAGATCGACATCAATGGCTTCAAGATGAATGCGCATCTTATTCTTCCAGTAGGGGTAATCAGTGCCATCGAAGACAGGGCACGCAGCAGAGACTTTGATTATCCCTGTAGTCGACATAGCTAAAACTCCAGGTGGTTAAACCGAATCACACAGAACAAGGGAGTACCTTGCTCTGATACCAATTGAAAGTGCTAGTTATCGACTAAAGGGGGGTGAATAGGCGATTTTTATGAAAGTCTTCAAAACATGGGAGTTTCGAAGACAAACAATATAAATGAACCTATTGACATGCAGCGGAAGGTAGACTACACTAGACAAGCCATAGTCAAGCAAGTAATGAAGCTAAAGCACGAAGACTATTAGCAGCTAGGTAGTATGGATCAGGATGGAAGATAGTATGAAGCGAAACAACAATAGTCGTCACACAGTGAAGTCAAAAGATAATTCAAGCAGGCAATGACTTCACGAAGACAAACTAAAAGTAAAGAGAGGGAGAAGATAGAACCAGTTGCTTGGTGAGGACAGTGATTTGTTGGACCAGTTCCAGTTGCGGTGACAACTGTACGTCTGGTTAGGGAGGCTGAGATTCAACTCAGAAGACCGCGTCTTCACCTTATTCCCCTTGAGCTAAGGACACTTAGTCCTCGCCCAATCACTCTGGTAAGTCTTCAAGGTAGACTTCCAAACTTTCACAGACTTCGTTCACCGGCAATCCACAATGACTCTCGGATGCTCAGAACGCGACGCCTAACCGGCTGGAGGATTCATAGTCCTCAAGTGTAACAACTCTTCAGGTCACGCAGACAGAAATACTTCGGTGATGCCAAACACTCTTTGGGCTTTGTTTGTTTTGGGCTTTGTCCTCGCAAGGATCTCTCTCAAATGCTTCGATGGTGGGTTGCTCTCAAACGACAAAAGCCGTGCACTAACTCTGAGCAACCACCAATTTATGGTGTAGGGGGTGGGCTATTTATAGCCACTAGGCAACCCGACCTGATTTGTCCGAAATGACCCTGGGTCACGAAGGAACTGACACGTGTCCAATGGTCAGATTTCAAACACACGCGGCATCTTGACTTGGGCTACAAGTAAAGCTGACTTATCCGACTCTGGATAAGATTTGCTCTCATTGTCTTTGCTCGAAGACATAGGATTTGGTTGAGCATCACTTCAGTCACTCTAACTTTGTTCACTTGGACCCCACTTAACAGTACGGTGGTTCCTATGACTCAACAAAGAAGAAAAGGAAACTATGAAACAACTATGTCTTCGCACTCCATAGTCTTCACGTGAATGTCTTCTCGAGTCATAATCTTCGTTGTGAATATCTTCGCATACCACCATTGACTTCAATGTCTTCACACATTTTTAGGGGCCATCTCCGGTAGGTAAACCGAATCAATGAGGGACTACTACCTGTGTTATCCTGCAATTCTCACAAACACATTAGTCCCTCAACCAGGTTTGTCGTCAATACTCTAAAACCAACTAGGGGTGGCACTATATGCACTTACAGTCTCCCCCTTTTTGGTGATTGATGACAAACTGGTTGAAGTTTTCAACGGGGATAAAAGTATGTGAAAGTGTAAAGGATTGAGGTATTGTCTTCGTAAGTAGAAAAAGGCTCCCCCTGAAGATGTGCATATAAGAGTTTTGCTTTGGAATGCAAATGCACATGGCAGGTTGTACTTGTGGAAATCCTCTTCAACTTATGAAGAAAATTCATCATGCATGATAAGGATATAACAAGGATAATGACATGCATAATGAAAAATGGACGTCTGCAAAATGACTTCGTGCGGAATTTATCATCGCATCACAGAATAGCAGAAAAAGTAGAAGACGACCATCAAGTTTAAGTGTTACAACTCAAAGAACCAAATGTATCAAAAGCGAGAGTTGTAAGCACTTGGCAAAAGTATAGCAACCACCCATATGGACCCGCTTGAAGACTATCAACTCATATGCTTCTCCCCCTTTTTTCAGTAAGGACCAAAAAGGTTTGAAGACATAGAGCCTCTACTCGTTCCCAAGAGGAGTAGGTGAAGCAGCAGGGTCGTCGTTGAGGTTCGGTGGTGCAGAGGTACTTGGTGCAGTGTCGATATGCGATGACGTTGTAGTTGGCGAAGTAGCATCATCTTCATCATCGATGACTCTTGCATTGACAGTTACCGTAGAGGAGGAGTACTCAGAATCTTCGAGTGAGGGAGTTCGATGCAATACAGCATTCCTGGGAGGAGTGGAATCAAATTTGAATCGTTCTGTGAAGCAATTTTGTTAAAGATCATCTTCAGAGCTCATCAATGTCAGACTCTTCCATGACCGCCGACAGGTTTCATGAGAGACAAATGCATTCTTGGTGGCAAGGTTGCGAATGTGATTAACATCCACCAATGCGGAGGAAGTTTATTACATTTTTACAAATATCTGTCGATTAACTGCTATTAACTGATGGTCTTCTATGTATATCTAGACATCATCAGAACATTAAGGTAACACTCTTCCTTGTTTTTATGTAGCCTAGGATTGCATATTTAGACATTCAGTACAATGCATGTTGCTATGTGATACGTCTCCAACGTATCTATAATTTTTTATTGTTCCATCCTATTATATTATCAATCTGGGATGTTTTATATACATTTACTAGAAACTTTATATCATTTTTTTGACTAACCTATTAACTTAGTGCCCAGTGCCAGTTGCTGTTTTTGCTTTTTTTTTACTTTGTAGAATATCAATACCAAACAAAGTCCAAATGCCACGAAATTTTTTGGAGATTTTTTCCAGGCAAGAAGACACCCAAGAAGCTTCTGGAGGCCATGAGAGGATGCTCATGGGGCCCACTAGGCACCAGGGCGTGCCAGGGGCCTTAGGCACGCCTTGGTGGGTAGTGGGGCCTATGGGCACCATATTGACCTACCTCCGGCTCTACAAATACTCTAAAATACTAAACAACCCTAGGGGAGTCGACAAAATACTTTTTCCACCGCCACAAGTTCTAGAACCACGAGATCCAATCTAGAGGCCTTTTCTGACACTCTGCCGGAGGGGGCAACGATCACGGAGGGGTTCTTCATCATCCTTGTTGCCCCTCCGAGGATGAGTGAGTAGTTTACCACCGACCTATAGGTCCGTAGTTAGTAGCTAGATGTCTTCTTCTCTCTTTTTTTATCTTCATTACAATGCTCTCCTCGATGTTCTTGGAGATCTATTTGTTGTAACTCTTTTTTGCGGTGTGTTTTGTTGGGATCCGGTGAATCATGAGTTTATGATCAGATCTATCCATGAATATTATTTGAGTCTTCTTTGAACTCTTTTATGCATGATTGTTATAGCCTCGTATTTCTTCTCCGATTTATTAGTTTGGTTTGACCAGCTAGATTGATTTATCTTGCCATGGGAAGAGGTGCTTTGTGATGGGTTCGATCTGGCGGTGCACAATCTCAGTGACAGAATGAGACATGAGACGCACGTATTGTTGCTATTAAGGGTAACAAGATGGGGTTTATTCATACGTGAGTTTATATTGTCTACATCATGTCATCGTTCTTATTGCATTACTCCATTTTTCCATGAACTTAATACACTAGATGCATGCTGGATAGCCATTGATGTTTGGAGTAATAGTACTAAATGCAGGGAGGGGTAGGTCTACTAATCTTGGACGTGATGCCAATATACATGATCATTGCCTGGGATATCATCATAATTATTTGCTTTTCTGTCAATTGCCCAACAGTAATTTGTTTACCTATCGTATGCTATTTTTTCGAGAGAAGACTCTAGTGAAAACTATGGCCCCCGGGTCTATTTTCTATGATATTAAAACCAAAAATACCTTGCTGCAATTTTTCTTTATTTATTTTATTTTTTATTTTTGGTAGATCTATTTATCAAAACCTACACAATTTAATCTATCTCAATACCGTCGAGGGATTGACAACCCCTCTACGCGTTGGGTTGCGAGTATTTGTTGTTTGTGTGCAGGTCCTGTTTACATAACGTTGCTTGGTTCTCCTATTAGATTGATAACCTTGGTTTCATAACTGAGGGAAATACTAACCTCAGCTGTGATGTATCATCCCCTCCTCTTCAGGGAAATACCAACGCGGATTACAAGTAGCAGGAAGAATTTCTAGCGCCATTGCAGGGGAGACATCATCAACATCTATCAAGTACCTATGCATAAACTCCCATCTCCTTGCAGTTACTTTATTTTCCATTTGCCTCTCGTTTTCATTTCCCCCAGTTCTAAAACGTTTTATCAAAAAACACAAAAATGTTTTACTTTGTTGCTTTGCTTTATTGTTTGGCATAATTGTATGTTTATTGGAAATCAGAAACAAAAAGCTTATGGATCCTCACCCACTTGCTAATCATTTTAAAAGATCCAATTATGATGAACCAATTGCTAGTGAGTTGAGTGCACTATATTATATTTATGAAGTTTTGCTTGAAATTTGTGAATCTAAAAATTGTGATGAAGTGTCAAAAGAAGAAATTCATAAAGCGGTTCACGATAGCTCCTTGAAAAGCATGATTACAATAATGTTATTATAAATTCTATTAATGTCAATTGTGTAAATAATATGCAAAACCCCAAGCTTGGGGAGCTAATTTTGCTATGTCCACTACTTATTGTAATGATCATGATTGGGGTGATTCTTCTTATGATCTTAAAAATTTATTTAAGCCACATGATGAATATGATATTGATAATAGTGTTTGCAATCATACTGAAACTGGGTTTGGAAGAGTGTCAACTCAAGGTAACAATGACCCCACTACTTTGGAGAATGATCAATCTTATGATTTTTTTGATAAAACTGGGCTTGTAGAGGTTATGACTTTATTTGATGATAATCCCACTATTTTGGAAGAGTGTCAACTTTGCATGCATGTGGATCATGAAGAGATTATTTTATGTGATACTTATATTGTTGAATTTGTTTATGGTCTACATGTAATTATTATGAGAGAGGAAAATATGGTTGTAGAAATTTTCATGTTACTAAATCACCTCTCTTTGCATTGGAATTATAAATGTTTCCTTCTTCCTATTTGCATATGTTAGAAATTGCTTGTCTTGATAAACAAATTCCCTATAAAATTCCTATCCATAGGAAGTATTTTAGACTTAAACTTGTTTTTCACATGCTTTATGATGCTCTCTTTGTGCTTTAATTTTTTGTCTTTCATGTCAGCATCATTAAAATTATCAACACCTAGCTAAAAGGTTTTAAGTAAAAGCGCTTCTTGGGAGACAAGCCATTATTTTTCTTTTCTGTTTTATGTGTGCACAAAATTATGCTTCTCTTAAGATTGTGTTTTTATGATTTAATTAGTGTTTGTGCCAAGTAAAGACTTTAGGGTGGTTTGGGCGAAAGTTGACTTGATCATGTTGGAAAATAGAAACTTTTACGCCCAGTAGCAGAATTATTAAAAATCACTGGAGTGACGGAAAATTCTGAATTTTTTACACATGATTGATATACAAATTGCCTATGTTCTCCTAATTTTTAAGGATTTTTGGATTTGCATAAGTAGGGTTAAAGTTTAGATTACTACAATCTATTCTGTTTTTGACAGATTCTGTTTTCGTTGCATTGTGGGCTTATTTTGATGAATCGATGGATTGTATCGGGGGGTATAAGCCAGGTAAAGTTAGAATATAGTAGGTATAATGCCATAATAAAATATGAATGGGTTTAAAACAGTACTTAAAGTGGTGATTTGCTTTTTTATACTAACGGATCTCATGAAGGTTTTATTAAGTTTTGTGTGATTGAAGTTTTCATGTTTTCGGTGAGATCACGATGGATGAAGGAATAAGGAGTGGCAAGAGCCTAAGCTTGGGGATTCCCATGGAACCCCAAGGAAATATTCAAGGACTCCCAAGCAACTAAGCTTGGGGATGCCTCGGAAGGCATCCCCTCTTTCTTCTAATGACCATCGGTAATTTTACTTGGAGCTATATTTTTATTTGTCACATATCATGAGTTTTGCTTGGAGCATCTTGTATTATATGAGTCTTTGCTTTTTAGTATGTCGCAATCATCCTTGTTGGACACACCTATTTGAGAGAGCCATAATGATACTATGATTTTTTAGAATTGCTCTATGTGCTTCACTTAAATTTTTTGAGCTAGGCAATTGCTCTATGTGCTTCACTTAAATATTTTTGAGCATGGTGGTGGTTTAAATTTTGAAGAAACACTCTCATACTTCACTTAGATTATTTTGAGAGTTAGTAAATTTTGAAGAAATATGCCCTCATGCTTCACTTATATTATTTTGAGAGTTAAAAAAGGAAATTATTTTGAAGAAATTTATGCTCTCGTACTTCACTTAAATTTATTTGAGAGCTTGTTAGTAGCAATGGTAATATATGAATTTAGTCCCAAAGCGATAGATATTCAAGAGGGATATAATAAAAACTTTCATGGAGATCATTGGATATTATAAACTTGATTCCTTGCAATAGTTTTGCAATATGGTTATAGTAATATGTGAGTCGTGTTGGTGAGTAATTATGCTTTAGTAAGAATATTGATGTTAAGGTTTGTGCTCCCTATGCAAGCACGAAAGTCAATAGTTTTGCAATCACTGGTGCGCGTCGGTGCTATACAAACGCGGTTTTAACCCCTTTCCGCGACGGCATTTGGAACCGCCGCCTAGTGAGTGACGACGATAGGGGGGTCCTTCCCACATGACCTAGAAACCGTCGAGGATAGGGAGCCTTGATGCATAAAGTTGTCCCTATATAACCGTTTCTGATATCTCGAATATCCCAAATGCTTCATCCTTGCTACTCGTTTGTGCTCGCATTGACATTGCAGTCGGAGTTTTGTGGTTTTACCTAAAACCAGGCAGATTCCAGGCACGGGAGTTTTCCACGCAGATTCCAGGCACGGGAGTTTTACGATGCCTGGCACATCACAAATAGTTCATGATTATAAACCGTGTACGATAGGTAGACAATCACACATATTTAGCTTTCCCGCACCGTATGTGATAGTGTCTGACATCACACAAGCTTTGCAAACGGCAAATGTGTGCATTGTTACACACGTTTCCTCTCGGTGAACCATGTCAGATTATGATGTGTATCGCACACGCTGTGCTTTATTAACCGTGTGCGCCATAATGACCTGCACACCGTAATTTCGCCCTAATTTAATTATTGCTATTTAAAATCGTACCTAATTTAAACTTGAAAGCAGGCTATAGCTTTATTCATATCCATGCATTATTCGATCAATAGGTACATATGTTTAAACAACCAATGCATTAGTTCAAACAACCAATGCATTATTAAATCCATAGGTACATACGTTTAAGAATTACATAAGCACCAAATAAAGAATGATGAACCAGGGTTCTATACTTGTACTATTCAGATGGTAAAGAAAGAGGCGACAGACATTCTGGTTGCTGAACAAGGTGAAGCGGAATGGCCCTATTGTGCTCTCCTGGATGTAGAAGGCATGCAGAACTCTAGTCCAACCCATTGTGATGGATGGCCGCCAATCATGTAGTTTGAGAGGTAATCTTGAGTAAACTGCTTCAGGATCAACTGCAAAAGAAAAAAGATTCAAAAATTGTCATCTAACACAACTCATTACGGCCAGTAAAAAGAAGGCTACAAGGTTCTTACTTACCATCCTGCAGTTCACTATTGTCTTGCATAAAGTGTAAACAAATAGTTCGATTGACGTGTTTGGACCCATCTTAATAACATTCTTTATCAGTTTCTGATAACCCACAAGTATAGGGGATCAATTGTAGCCTCTTTCGATAAGTAAGAGTGTCGAACCCAACGAGGAGCTAAAGGTAGAACAAATATTCCCTCAAGTTCTATCGACCACCGATACAACTCTACGCACGCTTAACGTTCGCTTTACCTAGAACAAGTATGAAACTAGAAGTACATTGTAGGTATTTTTGGATAAGTTTGCAAGATAATAAAGAGCACGTAAATAAAAAGTAGGGTCTGTTTAGATAAAGAAACAATAAAGTTAGTATAGAGAGTGTGGAAAAGTGGTGGTAGGAGATGCGAAATTGTCCCTAAGCAATTGACTACTTTACTAGACCGATAGCAAGTTTTATGTGGGAGAGGCCACTACTAGCATGTCATCCCTGACTTGGAATTCTATGCACTTATGATTGGAACTATAAGCAAGCATCCGCAACTACTAACGTTCATTAAGGTAAAACCCAACCATGGCATTAAGATATATTGGTCCCCCTTCAATCCTGTATGCACCAATTTCTATGCTAGGTTGAAGCTTCTGTCACTCTTGCCCTCCAATACATAGTCCTATCAACATACAACTAACCCTATGGTGCGATCCACACGCGCGCTCATATGATGGGCACCAAAGGACAACAACATAACCACAAGCAAATTAAACCAATCATAGCAATTCACCAATTACCGATAGGACAATGAAAATCTACTCAGACATCATAGGATGGAAACACATCATTGGATAGTAATATGAAGCATAAAGCACCATGTTCAAGTAGAGGGTACAGCGGGTTGCGGGAGAGTGAACCACTGTAGATAGATGGGGGAAGGTGATGAAGATGTTGGTGAAGATGACGGAGGTGTTGGTGTAGATTGCGGTGACGATGATGGCCCCGGTGGCGTTCCGGCGCTACCGGGAGAGAGGGGGAGAGAGCCCCCTTCTTCTTATTCTTCCTTGACCTTCTCCCTAGATGGGAGAAGGGTTTCCCCTCTGGTCCTTGGCTTCCATGGCATGGGAGGGGCGATAGCCCCTCCGAGATTGGATTTGTCTCTCTATCTCTCTCTGTTTCTGCGTTCCCTGATTCTGCCCTTTCACCGTTACTTAAATTCCCGGAGATGCGTAACTGCGATTGGGTTGAAATTTGGACATGATTTTTATCCGGATATTGGCTTTCTTGCAGCGAAAGAAGGGCACCAACCACCTTACGGGGTGGCCACGAGGGCCCAGGGCGCGCCCCTCACCCTCGTGGGCCCCTCGGGCATCGTCTCGCGTTGATTCCACTTCCCAAAATTCACATATGTTCCAAAATAAATCTCCATCAGTTTTTATCCTGTTTGGACTCCGTTTGATATGGATTTTCTGCGAAACAAAAAACATGCAACAAATAGGAACTGGCACTGGGCACTTGATCAATATGTTAGTCCCAAAAATAGTATAAAAAGTTGCCAAAAGTATGTAAAAGTTGTAGAATATTGGCATGGAACAATAAAAAATTATAGATACGACGGAGACATATCAGCATCCCCAAGCTTAATTCCTGCTCGTCCTCGAGTAGGTAAATGATAAAAAAGATAATTTTTGATGTGGAATGCTACCTAGCATAATCTTGATCACATAATCTAATCATGGCATGAATATTAAGACACGAGTGATTCAAAGCAATAGCTTATCATTTGACATTAAGACAATAATACTTCAAGCATACTAATAAAGCAATCATGTCTTTTCAAAACAACATGGCCAAAGAAATTATCCCAACAAAATCATATGGTCTGGCTATGCTCCATCTTCACCACACAAAATATTCAAATCATGCACAACCCCGATGACAAGCCAAGCAATTGTTTCATACTTTTGACGTTCTCAAACCTTTTCAACTTTCACGCAATACATGAGCATGAGCCATGGACATAGCACTATAGGTGGAATAGAATATGATGATGGAGCTTGTGTGGAGAAGACAAAAAAGGGAGAAAGTCTCACATCGACGCGGCTAATCAACGGGCTATGGAGATGCCCATCAATTGATGTCAATGTGAGGAGTAGGGATTGCCATGCAACGGATGCACTAGAGCTATAAGTGTATGAAATCTCAAATTGAAACTAAGTGGATGTGCATCCAACTTGCTTGCTCATGAAGACCTAGGGCGTTTGAGGAAGCCCATCGTTGGAATATACAAGCCAAGTTCTATAATGAAAATTCCCACTAGTATATGAAAGTGATAACTCAAGAGACTCTCGGTATGAAGAACATGGTGCTACTCTGAAGCACAAGTGTGGTAAAAGGATAGTAACATTGTCCCTTCTCTCTTTTCTCTCATTTTTTTCTATTTTTTTGCCATCTTTTTTATTTGGCCTTTCTCTTTTTTGGGGGGCTTTCATTTTTTTGGCCTTTCTCTTTTTTTTTTATTTCCTCACACGGGACAATGCTCTAATAATGATGATCATCACACTTTTATTTACTTACAACTCAATATTACAACTCGATACTAGAACAAAGTATGACTCTATATGAATGCCTCCGGCGGTGTACCGGGATGTGCAATGATCTAGCGTAGCAATGACATCAAAAAACGGACAAGCCATGAAAACATCATGCTAGCTATCTTACGATCATGCAAAGCAATATGACAATAAATTCTCAAGTCATGTATATGATGATGATGGAAGTTGCATGGCAATATATCTCGGAATGGCTATGGAAATGCCATGATAGGTAGGTATGGTGGCTGTTTAAGGAAGATATAAGGATGCTTATGTGTGATAGAGCGTATCGTATCACAGGGTTTGGATGCACTGGCGAAGTTTGCACCAACTCTCGAGGTGAGAAAGGGCAATGCACGGTACCGAAGAGGCTAGCAATGACGGAAGGGTGAGAGTGCGTATAATCCATGGACTCAACATTAGTCATAGAGAACTCACATACTTATTGCAAAAATCTATTAGTCATTGAAACAAAGTACTACACGCATGCTCCTAGGGGGATAGATTGGTAGGAAAAGACCATCGCTCGTCCCCGACCGCCACTCATAAGGAAGACAATCAATAAATACCTCATGCTCCAACTTCGTTACATAACGGTTCACCTTACGTGCATGCTACGGGAATCACAAACTTCAACACAAGTATTTCTACAATCCACAACTACCCACTAGCATGACTCTAATATCACCATCTTTATATCGCAAAACTATTGCAAGGAATCAAACATATCATATTCAGTGATCTACAAGTTTTATGTAGGATTTTATGATTAACCATGTGAATCACCAATTCCTGTCATCTCTTTAAATAGATATAAGTGAAGCAAGAGAGTTTAATTCTTCCTACAAAAGATATGCCCACGCTCTAACAAATATAAGTGAAGCAAAAGAGCATTCTACAAATGGCGGTTTTCTATGTGTAGGGAAACAGGCAATCCGAACTTCAAATGATATAAGTGAAGCACATGAAGCATTCTATAAAGCCATATTCAAAAGATATAAGTGAAGTGCAAAGAGCATTCTATAAATCAACCATGGACTATCTCATACCAGCATGGTGCATCAAAGAAAAGTGAAAACTAAATGCAAAAAGACGCTCCAAGATTTGCACATATCACATGAACGAAACGAAACCGAAAACATACTGATACTTGTTGAAGAAATATGGGATGCCTTCCGGGGCATCCCCAAGCTTAGACGCTTGAGTCTCCTTGAATATTTACATGGGGTGCCTTGGGCATCCCCAAGATTGAGCTCTTGCCTCTCCTCCTCCTCACATCGAGACCTCCTCGATCTTTGATCACTTCATCCACACAAAACTCAACAGAAAGTTCGGTAAGATCCGTTAGTATAATAAAGCAAATCACTACTCTAAGTACTGTTGCCAACCAATTCATATTTTGTTTTTGCATTGTAGCTACTGTAATATAACTTCTCCATGGCTTAATCCACTGATAGAAATCGATAGTTTCATCAAAACAAGCAAACTATGCATCAAAAAAGAATCTGCCTTAAACAGGACAGTCTGTAGTAATCTGAACATTCACCATACTTCTGGTACTCCAAATTTTTTGAAAAAATTAGGAAAAATAAACGATTTGTATGAAAAGACAGGGCAAAAAGTTTCAGAACCGTTTGAAGTTCCAGTAAAAAATGTAAAATCGCGCACTACAGCCAAAGTTTCTGTTTTGCACCGCACAAACCAACAAGCAATGTAAACATCCTAAAGGCAAATCTTGGCACATTATTTTTATGATACAATGGATTTGTAGAAGGGGATAATTATTTTTGTTGAAAAGTTTATGTAATCAAGGGTCACAAAGTTTCCATGAGCATGAACAAAGTTCAAGGCTAGCTCCCATTTTAACAATGCTCGTCTTTCTCACTTTCGCTTTCCTTTTTGAAAAATTTTGGGTTCCCTCTATATTTTTTTGTTTTTTAACTTTATAAAAGCACTCAACAGAAATAAATGACTCTCTAAAACTTCCGGGTTGTCTCCCTGGCAGTGCTTTCTTTAAAGCCATTAAGCTAGGCATAAGGTGCTCAAGTAATGGATCCACCCGGATCCCAAGGTATATCAAAGCCAATTTTAATTAAAAATGATTTGTAATTTAGTAGTGAGCACAAAGTAACATATATCATGTAATGACGAAGTCTAACTCTCTTCCTATGCATGGGCATGTCATAAAAGAACAATTCATGCACACATAGTAAAGGCCAATGCATAGTATAAACAGTTTCTTGCAATTTTATCATATTGGAAACATGGAGAGGCGGAGATGTAGTTCCTCTCTCATAATAATTGCAAGCAGGAGCAGCAAGCACATGCATATAATATCTATCAAAATCATCATGTGTAGTAGTAAAAATGCAACCCATCAATATAATCCTTAATAAGGGCAAACTTCTCCGATATAGTGTAGTCGGGAGAATTCAAAAAGATAATAGGACTATCATGCGTGGGTGCAATAGCAACAATTTCATGTTTAACAGAAGGAACTATAACAAGTTCATCTCCGTAAGCATAATTCATATTGGCATCTTGGCCACAAGCATAGCAATCATCATCAAAAAGGGGTATTTCAAAAGAATCAACGGGATCATAACAATCATCCTTCGGTAAGCACGAAGAGAAATTAAACAATGTATGAGTTGAAGAGTTACTCTCATTAGAAGGTGGGCACGGGTAGCTAATCCGCTCTTCCTCCTTTTGTTCTTCACTCTCCTCATCATCTTTTTCATCCAATGAGCTCACAGTTTCATCAATTCCTTCTTCCATAGACTCCTACAAAATATTATTCTCTTCTTGGACAGCGGAGGAGTTCTCAATATTTGGTTTAACATAGGCATTAGAAGCATAATTATCATAACAATATTTAAGTATGGCAAAATTTCCAGATTTGTAAAGAGTAGCATCATACGTTTCAATCAAAGAAGCAATTTCATAAGCACCCTTAAAAGCAACAAATTCTTCAATTTGTTGAACATCATAGTAATTATAAACACCCTTAGCATACAAAGATACGATTCCATTACCACTAAACTCACATTGGTAGGGAAGGTGTTTCTTAGGGTTTTCAGAACAACAAGTAAAATCATATATTTCACATAAATTCCAAGCATAACATTGCAAACGATGAATTTGGTCCAGTAAAAGTTTCCCTTTTTCAGATATGCGGTGTCGCACATAACAAGCATGCTCATCTAAAGATTTTCCCTCTACTAAGCTAGTTGGGGTTTCAGCCCGTGCACATAGGGATCAAAGATGATCCAAGTAAAAAGCTTAAGGAGTGTGATAGATTTTGAGTGGTTCTTCAACCATTGGTGTAGTAGGTACAACTAATTTTTTTGGTATTTTGCGTTTGCTGCCCATAACTAATGGAAGAAAACAAGAGCACAAAATAAAAACTACTTAGTGATAAAGCAAACAAGCACACACGAGAATATTCACCCCACGCTATAACTCCCCGGCAACGGCGCCAGAAAAAGGTTTAGATAACCCACAAGTATAGAGTATCAAGTGTAGCCTCTTTCGATAAGTAAGAGTGTCGAACCCAACGAGGAGCTAAAGGTAGAACAAATATTCCCTCAAGTTCTATCGACCACCGATACAACTCTACGCACGCTTAATGTTTGCTTTACCTAGAAAAAGTATGAAACTAGAAGTACGTTGTAGGTGTTTTTGGATAAGTTTGAAAGATAATAAAGAGCGCATAAATAAAAAGTAGGGGCTGTTTAGATAAAGAAACAATAAAGTTAGTATAGCGAGTGTGGAAAAGTGGTGGTAGGAGATGCAAAATTTTCCTTAAGCAATTGACTACTTTACTAGACCGACCATAGCATTAAGATATATTGGTCCCCCTTCAATCTCGTATGCATCAATTTCTATGCTAGGTTGAAGCTTCTGTCACTCTTGCCCTCCAATACATAGTCCTATCAACATACAACTAACCCTATGGTGTGATCCACGCGCGCGCTCATATGATGGGCACCAAAGGACAGCAACATAACCACAAGCAAATTAAACCAATCATAGCAATTCACCAATTACTGATAGGACAATGAAAATCTACCCAGACATCATAGGATGGCAACACATCATTGGATAATAATATGAAGCATAAAGCACCATATTCAAGTAGAGGTTACAGCGGGTTGCGGGAGAGTGGACCGCTGTAGATAGATGGGGGAAGGTGATGAAGATGTTGGTGAAGATGACGGAGGTGTTGGTGTAGAATTGCGGTGACGATGATGGCCCCAGCGGCGTTCCAGCGCCACCGGGAGAGAGAGGGAGAGAGCCCCCCTTCTTCTTTTTCTTCCTTGACCTTCTCCCTAGATGGGAGAAGGGTTTCCCCTCTGGTCCTTGGCTTCCATGGCATGGGAGGGGCGAGAGCCCCTCCGAGATTGGATCTGTCTGTCTGTCTCTCTCTGTTTCTGCATTCCCTGATTCTTCCCTTTCACCATTTCTTAAATTCCCGGAGATCCGTAACTCCGATTGGGCTGAAATTTGGACACGATTTTTATCCGGATATTGGCTTTCTTGTGGCGAAAGAAGGGCACCAACCGCCTTACGGGTTAGCCACGAGGGCCCAGGGCGCGCCCCTCACCCTCGTGGGCCCCTCGGGCATTGTCTCGCGTTGATTCCACTTCCCAAAATTCACATATATTCCAAAACAAAATCCGCCTGTTTGTATCCCGTTTGGACTCCGTTTGATATGGATTTTCTGCGAAACAAAAAACATGCAACAAACAAGAACTGGCACTGGGCACTGGATCAATATGTTAGTCCCAAAAATAGTATAAAAAGTTGCCAAAAGTATTTAAAAGTTGTAGAATATTGGCATGGAACAATCAAAAATTATAGATACGACGGAGACATATTTGTTTCCTCACTTGATTCTGGTTCATGAGTATCTCATTTCCCCGAAAAGGGTCAAAGTGTGGAATTTTGGCAATGATATATGTACCTAAAAGCACCAAGTTAATATTAGAAGCTAAACAATAATTGAAAAATGATGTAGTACAACACTCCATCCCATTATATAAGATTTAGTTACATGTATATCTAGACATCATCAAAACATTATGGTAACACTCTTCCTTATTGTTATGTAGCCTGGGATTGCATATTTAGTCATTCAGTACAATGCATGTTGCTATGTAGCCTCAGATATATTAAATATGACCCTAGTTAACCTACTGATAAATGGGTTACAGATATATTCAGTGAAATGTGCGATTCAACGATTAATCCCTTATCAACCCCATGCTATATGGTACCAGCTACCGATATCCTGAACAGTGAGTACATATAAGCAATGCGATGAAACTAACCTTGATGGAAAACAACACCCTTCTCAATATTGTCCTGCATGAGTACATATAAAGGCATGTTTAGCACAACAGGCTAAACATCAACCAAATATATCCATGGTAGACAACATAATCTACAAATGATAGCTTCAGTGTGCAGGCTTAAGCATGCTAGTTAAGCAAAACAAGAAGTGGAAAGGTGTGTTAACTGCATCAGGCATAACATTTAAAAACAAGCAAATAGTCATTCAAACTGGTATTGTGCAGGCCTAAAGTACACTAGTTATTATTGTTAAAAAACGAAAAGGCATGTTAACTACAATATCCTTAACAACAACCAAATATCGTAATTCATAGTGGTATTGTTGAAACTGTTATTGATGAATTGAACTGCACGAAAAATAGTTGCACATATAGAGTATCACATTGTGAAGAACTGAAATAAACAAGTCATAAGACCATCTCTAGCCGATCCTTTAAAAGTTAAAGGACTAAAACCCTTAGTGGATATATATATACTCCAGCAATTTTTGGCCTTTTCTAGTTGATCCCCTAAACTTAATGTTGTAAGCTTCACTTTGATCAAGTTCAAAGCAGGTTCAACAGAAAGTAGCAAGCATTCAAACACAAACATGGATATTTTGCATAACTGAACATAAAACATAAATTTAAACTAAGCTAAACTACTTTCAGTCGAAGTAGAGGTCAAGCCAATCCTTATCTTGTACGGTGTGCCGCAAGCCGGGTCCGGGCCGGTGCCGTCGTCGGGGTCATTGGGGAAGGCACTCCTCCACAAATCAACGTCGATCTCCTCGTCCTCGGGGCCCACCTCGATGCCCTCCGAGCCGCCGTCGCCGCCGCCTTCGAGCTCGTCATCGAAGGAGAGTGCGATAACCTCGCCGCCCTCCATGCCGCCGTCCTTGCCGCCTTCGACCTCGTCACAGGAGGAGAGCATGATAACCTCGTCGCCCTCCACGCCGGCAAAGATCACCCACTCCGCCTCCACGAGCTTCGGGTGCTGCCGGCGGAGCTCTTGCATGTAGGCCTCGTCGGCGTCCTCGGCCTCGAGGCGCTCCCACGCCTCGTAGTCCTCCCGCACCATAGCTGAGCTCACCACCCCTGGCTCCGGCGGGACAAGGTAGACCAGACGTGTGCCAAAGGGGAAATTGAGCCTAGCCGCCGCGTCGTGGTAGCGGACCTGCCAGCGGTCGTACTCCATGCCATTTTATACATCAAACTAGTTTTCTAGCCATTTCAGGCGCACAATTAAAAATTAAACTACATGCACATGCTGCAGTGCATAGAAATTGGTTGAAAAACCAAATCTGTGTCCTTGGGTGCATGCTTAGGTCCCATGCAAGAAATGGGAATGAATTTCAAACACCAGGGGACTGTTGATTGCTGACAAAACGTTGAGATACCTGGTTTTTAAATTCTAGTAAATCCAGAACTTGTCTGGAATTCATGAAACTTGGCATGGTATCATGGAGCAGCATCAACATGCCGTGGTAAAAAAATTGTCCCATTTTGGGCAGGCTTGGGTATAATTTCCTCACAAACCAGAGCTTCTCACAACAAGCCTGATGGTTTCCATACGGAACGTGCCACCTTTGGGGACGAAACGATACCCGTTGCCTCTTATTGCTTTCAAAAAAATTCTAGTGTCAACATAGAACAACAAGAGTGTTGTGTTAAGTTTTGGAATTTTTCGGGGTTCGTTTGGACATTTTTACACATTAACTGGGTTTTCTAGGTATTTTATTTGCATAATTCAAATTTCAAATACATGCACATGCTCCAGTGCATATAAATTGGTTGAAAAATCAAATATGTGTCCTTGGGTGCATGCTTAGGTCCCATGCAAGAAATGGGAATGAATTTAAAACACCAGGGCACTGTTGATTGCCGGCAAAACGTTGAGATACCTGGTTTTTAAATTCTAGTAAATCCAAAAATCGTTTGAAATTCATGAAACTTGGCATGCTATAATGGAGCGGCATCAACATGCCGTTGTAAAGTTTTTGTCCCATTTGGGGCAGGTTTGGGTATAAACTTCTCACAAACCAGAGCTTCTCACAACAAGCCTGATGGTTTCGGTAGGGAACGTGCCACCTTTGGGGATGAAACGATATCCGTTGCTTCTTATTTCTTTCAAAAAAATTCTAGTGTCAACATAGAACAACAGGAGTGTTGTGTTAGGTTTTGGAATTTTTCGGGGTTCGTTTGGACATTTTTATACATTAACTGGGTTTTCTAGGCATTTTATGTGCATAATTCAAATTTGAAATGCATGCACATGCTCCAGTGCATATAAATTGGTTGAAAATCAAATCTGTGTCTTTGGGAGCATGCTTAGGCCCCATGAAAGAAATGGGAATGAAATTAACATCTGGGCGTTGTGACACGGTCGGAAAGATTGAGAAACTTGGTTTTTTAATTCCTGCAAATCCAAAACACGCATGAAAATCATGAAACTTGGCATGGTGTCATTACATGGCACCAACATGCTGTGGTAATATTTCTGTCTGATTTGCGAAGGCGCACACATTAACAATCAACAAAGTCATTTTGGAACAAGTGCTGTCACGTTACAAATCGGAAACATAACTATTATTGAAACCATGGGTGTTCTACTTACAAATTACGTGCCGCCACGCGTCCCCTTTTTAATTGGCTAGGAGGTGTCGTGCGGGATAGCTATGGCATGCGATCAGACCCCTGCGCGTTCTCATCGGGAGGAGAGCCCTTTGATCTCTATCCACCGCGCACCTCCCTCCCAACGTCTCCATTAATGGCGCCTGAGCCCCTATTTCACGGCGTGGCTATGTCTCACTGGACTGAGATTTAAGAGAGAAAAATGAAAATCTAAAAGTAAAGTTTTGCACGGATCTTGATGTAAGATCCGACGGACCTATATAGCATCGACTGCGACTTATAGCAAGCATGATGAATATAAGGACGATGACAGTGGGTAATAATTGTCTTACATATTTAGGAACATAATTAAAAAAGCCACATGCGGCAACGCCTGAAATACACAAGGGCAAAAGAAGAAGGAAGACAACGATCTGGCTCACTGATCTCTACTTTCTTGATGCGTTGCTGCAGGCCGCGGGAACTAGTCTCCGCGGCAAGCGGCAATGAGCTCTTTCGTGTCCTCAAGATGCTGCTTGAGAGCATCCACGGATTCCTCCATCAGCCTTTGGCGCTTGGTGCGCGGCATGGCATTCTCGTCCATAAGTTTCTCGACGATGACGCCGGTCCTCTTCAACAAGGCAGTGGTCTCCTCCTGCTACTCCGCACTTCCGACGATCCTCGCCCTCAGCAGGTCGTGCTCGGCCCGGAGCTTTGCATTGCTCTCATTTAGTTGCCGGATGACGCCAGTAGCCTGTTCAAACGAGGCTTTCATGTCATCCTGCAACCTCGCCCAGCCGGAGATCTGATCCATCTGGCTAAGGACGATGGCATGCATGCGCCTGTAAGAGTCCTTGCCTGCCTGTGAGACATTTTCGCAGGCCGCTGTGACACGGGAGGACATCTCTGCTGCATTCGCCGTGCGGCGGGTGTCGGTGTCAAAACCGGTGGATCTCGGGTAGGGGGTCCCGAACTGTGCGTCTAAGGCGGATGGTAACAGGAGGCGGGGGACACAATGTTTACCCAGGTTCGGGACCTCTCGATGGAGGTAATACCCTACTTCCTGCTCGATTGATCTTCATGATATGAGTATTACAAGAGTTGATCTACCACGAGATCGTAGAGGCTAAACCCTAAAAGCTAGCCTATGATTATGATTGTTGTTGTCCTACGGACTAAACCCTCCGGTTTATATAGACACCGGAGGGGGCTAGGGTTACACAGAGTCGGTTACAAGGGAGGAGATCTACCTATCCGAATTGCCAAGCTTGCCTTTCACGCAAAGGAGAGTCCCATCCGGACACGGGACGAAGTCTTGAGTCTTGTATCTTCATAGTCCAACAGTCCGGCCAAAGTGTATAGTCCGGCTGTCCGAGGACCCCCTTATCCAGGACTCCCTCAGTAGCCCCTGAACCAGGCTTCAATGACGATGAGTCCGGCGCGCAGATTGTCTTCGGCATTGCAAGGTGGGTTCCTCCTCCGAATACTCCATAGAAGATTTTGAACACAAGGATCGTGTCCGGCTCTGCAAAACAAATTCCACATACCACCGTAGAGAGTATAATATCCCACAAATCTAATCTGCTTACAATTTTATAGCATGGCACCATGCCACAGCTCGGTCATTATTCGAACCGTTTTTCTCAACCAGCTACTGCACATATTGCGAGGCGGTTTTCTTGGCACGTCTTGTCGAAGCAGAGATCGTGTCCCCTTATCATGGGATTCTCATCAATATGGGTGTGGGTAACCCAACCGCGCCATCAATCACGGTGTTTGGGGAACAAGCGAGTTTACCGGGCAAGTGGGGAGGCGCAGAATCCCTGCTGCCTTTATAAGGGGATAATGACTCCCTTTCGCACCCACGCATTCTTCTACCCGATCCATTCCCCTTCGCCCGAGCTCCAGCGCCCGAGCGTTCATCTTCTCCGCCCACAAAGGCCTTCCGAAAATGTCCGGATCCGAAGCAGGAGGCAAGTGGATGGCCTCTACCGTCCGGGAGAAGGATATCAAAAATCTTTGGGAGGCCGGGTATCTGGCCAAGAAAATCAGCCACCGTCTCCTGACGGCGGGACAGATCATCCCTACTCCGGAACCCCATGAGAGGGTTGTATTCCTCCCTCATTTTGTCCGCGGGCTAGGGTTTCCCCTCCACCCGTTCGTTCGTGGCATCATGTATTATTACGGGATCGATTTTCATGATCTGTCCCCCAATTCCTTCCTCAATATCTCGACATTCATCGTCGTGTGCGAGGCTTTTCTCCGCATCTCGCCACACTTCAGCTTATGGCTGAAGATCTTTAATGTGAAGCCCAAGGTAGTGACCGGCGAGGACGCCGAGTGCGGGGGCGCTATGGTGAGCAAGATGCCCAATGTCACATGGCCAATAGGTACTTTTAATGATTCCGTCAAAGAGTGGCAACAGCAGTGGTTCTACATCATTGAGCCGCGCGGTACGGAATGGGCCGTTGCTCCCGAGTTTCGATACGGAGCCCCCCTGCGGCTTACATCCTGGCCCAAGAAGGGCCTGAACTGGTCCTCCTCCGATGAACTGTCGGTGCTCCAGACGTGCGTTAAAGATATGGAAGACAAGAACATCGAACCTGTCAATGTAGTCCAGGTGATGTTAGTTCGCTGGACCCGGCCTTGTCAACACCGGACTTGCAATCTATGGGAATTCAATCCGGCCAAGCACCAGACCCTGCGAGAGCTCTTTGGCTCCTCGCACAAAGACATCTGGAAGGTGCTTTTCAAGTCCGGCAAATCATGGCCGGACTCAGCCGAGGATCGCGAGTACCAATTGTCCCGCCCTGCAAGCTCGGTAAGTCATCATACGTTTTGTCCGCATAACCCAGGGGAAATGCTTAATGTGTTTTCCACTACTCTCCTAGGGCTGGACGAAGAAGGCGGAGCTGGTCTACTGTCCGGCCCCGCTGCCCGAAGAACTGGCCGGCCCACTTCTGACGAAGATGCTGGTCCCGGCGCCTTACAAGGCGCCGAAGAAGAAGGCCGAGAAGGATGCCAAAAAGACCCGGGGCGGTCTTCATCGCCGCGGCACTTTGGACACAATATCCGAAGGCTCCAATGCCCATTCTGCCTCCGAAGAGGACGAGGAGGAGGAGGAAGACGAATTCCCAGCGGGGGGAAGAACGAAGAGGATGGCCTCCGTATACTTGGAGGCCGAGTCGCCTAAAAGGGAAAGCTCCTCTTCCGGAAGAGTCCACTGCCGCCGCCGACAGCATCCCGGCGTGAGATCCCAGGGCCCAGCCCCTGGTAAACACGTGAGTATATGAAATCCGAACGCGTTTATGCGTCCAGACTCATCACGGCATAATGTTTTAACCTGGGCCATATTTTTTGTAGTCCGGCGAAGTCCCGCACCGAACAATCCTCATCAGAGGATTTGTTGAGCTCGGATGCTATGGAGAGCGGGACGCCCCCGAAGGCCCCTTCCCCCAAATACGTGAATAACGCCGAGGCTCCGTCCCAGAAGGACCCCGGCCAAGGAGGGGAGGAAAAGATCTTGAAGGCGGCGCCTGGAGGTCAAACTTCAGGGGCCGGAGACATGGGGGAGAAGATTCCCATGGGAGTTGACGGCGGGGGCCATCTTGAATTCGGCCCTCAGCCGAATGCATTTCTGGAGACCAATTCGGCTCCAGAATCAAGCAGGCAACCTCCCTCGGCTGGAGAGGGCATGCCTGTTCCACCGACAACCTCTGTCCAACCAGAGGTGCCGGATGTTTTGTTGGCGGCGCTGAAGAGCGCCTCCATCGTCGATGAACACTGTGCCCTTACGGGTGCGGTGATTGAGAAGATTCAGTCTGCTGAGAGTGGACTGAATGAAGCCTGTATCAGCCTTATAAGAGGCTTTGAGGTATGTTTTATGAGGTTTCGAAGAGTGCCATGGTACGTATAGTAGCCCCTGATACACTGTTCGGTGAAAGAAAGAACCAGACAGAGGATAAAATTTATGTTCGCAGGAAGACTCACTTGATGACATCTATCTCTCTTCTTTTATAAGCAGGTGTCTGTATCGGCTGCTGCCTCTCATACTGTAGAGGTCTCCGGACTGAATCAAAGTCTGGAGCGGGCCAAAGAAGAACCTGGCCAGTTGAAAAGGCAGTTGGGAGATAAACAAGGTATGCGCAAGTCTTGTTCGCGTTTACTGCGAACGAATTTTCAGTATGATAAAATATGTTCCATGATTTGCGCTAGGGATGATGACCAAAGTCGAGGCTCTTAAGAAGGCTGTGGCCGAGGCCGAGAAAAAGGCAGCCTCAGAGCAGGCTCTTCGTGAGAAGAACGAGGCCAGGGTTATTGAAGCTGAGCAGGAGCTTCAAGAGGCCGTGAAGAAATGCGAGACCTTGGAGCAGAGTTTAACGGAGAAAGAATCCGAACTCACCAAGGCTCATCAGGCCACGAGCGATGCCCGGGGGGAACCTAAAGCACCCTGCAGGAGATCCAAGAGGCGAGGAAGATCGCGGCGGGTAAGGCTTTTTTTTCATGTAAAGCAAGTATTTGAGGAGAAAATTATGTTTCTAATTTTGAATTCGGATTTCTCTAGGGGTATTTGCGGAGATGCCCCGCAGCATATCGGATGCCGCCCAATTCTACAGAGCCGAAGAAAGGAACACTGCAGATAAGCTTTTCTGGTCACAGTATCTGGCACCGAATTATCCGGTGCCTTTTGCCGATCAACTGAAACAGCTGATCGAACTGGATAAGGCGGCGGAACTAGCCATGAAGGATTTGATTATCCGGCTATGGCCCGCCGAGCCGATTCCAAGCAGCTACTTCGGGCTTGTGAAGCGGCTTGTAAGTGCCTGCCCTTGACTTGACGTCATCAAGCGGTCGGTCTGTATAGAGGGTGCGCGAATGGCCTTCGCCCGTGCGAAGGTGTACTGGGGGAAGATGGATGCTGAAAAGCTGATGACCGAGGGACCGCCAGAGGGGAAGGAGCACCGCAAGCCCGAATTATATTATGAAAGTGTCCTGAAAGGATCCTACCTTGCAGCGGAGCTATGCACCAAGGACGTTATATTTCCATGAATGCAAATCATGTTGTCCTTTGTAATGTCTGAACATGGTCATTTCTATTATTTATTGCCTGTTATATGAAAGTTTATCCTCCTGCGCGGCCGTTTTTATATATTAATCCTGAGAATTGGCCAGTCGTCGGCTTCTGCCCCCACGTAGGAAGTACGGGGGTGTTCGGGATAAACCTGATCACTCTTTATCCCAGTTTTGGGTCCTTCGAAGGAGGTGTTCAGCACAACGAACCAGGCAATCGGACTATAGGCCTTTATCACTCTCGCTTAGCCATAGGAGCTTTAGGAAAGGAAGGTAGGCGCAGCCCCTGGTGTTCGGAAGACCGCACGAGGGGCTCTATAAGCACATGATCGGAGGAAAAACCGATCCATCGCACGCTGCATTGGTTATGGCATTATGCGGGAGAAATGCTTAAAGATTTTACAACCTCTCGAACAGCTGAACAGCTCTCGCTGTATCATGACAGTCAGTTTTTGGCTTTCTCTACTGAGGTGCTCGTCCGGAAGAACCGGGACACAATCGCAGTAGTTCTCCCTGTGCCGCCTTAGCTGATATAGCGGAACGTAAGGCGGCAAAACATGGGAGCCGGGCAAACCCATCATTTGACCCAAGACATGATTCGGAGCTGATGCAGATAATGCTATAAGTTCGGGGTGCCGAACTTCCATGAAGGTGTTCGGACTTTATTGCCGTATTATGGGTAAAACGAAGCCCCTGGCATATTTAAGGCATATCGCGATGTACGGATGCCACTTGACAAAAGAATTTCAATAACAAATAACAGCAGATAAGCGTCATATAAATCCACATGTTGTATTTGAATAGTACGTCAATGCGTATGAGTACAGGTAATGAGATAAAAAAGGGATATGACTGTGGAACCTGCTGAGACCAGGGGGAAAGAAGCTATGTGCGGATCCGGAGTATAGTCGGATGGTCATTGCAGGGAATATCTAAGGATTCCCTTGCGCGTTCGAGCTGCTTCCATATCGCCAGTCCTGGTCGGCGCAAAGGTGAACCTGCAAAGGAAATGTAAGAAATGTTTGTGTGCTGGAGAGCGGTTGAGCCGCTGTATGCGGCCTGTCCTGGCCTTCGCCGGAGTGTTTAATTGAGCTCTGGACGAGCCGGGCTATCCTACCGCGAAGTAGTTCGGAGTCCTTTGGCGGTGTCCGGGAGCCTGGCCGTCGACTCAAGGTTCGATTGGAAGGTGCCACGCGTTGCTTCTGCTGTTAAAGCAGCGGCATACTCCTTGGTGCCAAGGGAAAGTTCGGCCTTGCCCTTAACCATGATGACGCCCCACGGACCGGGCATCTTGAGCTTATGGTAGGCGTAATGTGGCACCGCGTTGAATCGAGCGAACGCGGTTCGTCCGAGCAGTGCCTGATAATCATTGCGGAAGGGGACGATTTTGAAGATTAACTCTTCGGTACGGTAATTGTCTGGTGATCCGAAGACTATCTCAAGGGCGATGGAGCCTGTACAGCTGGCCTCCACACCTGGTATAATACCTCTGAAGGTGGCTTTAGTGGGCTTGATCACCGAATGATCGATGCCCATCTTGCGCACTGTGTCCTGGTAAAGCAGGTTTAGACTGCTGCCTCCGTCCATAAGGACTCGTGTGAGGTGGAACCCGTCAATTATTGTGTCGAGGACTAGTGCGGCCGGATTTCCCTGATTGGCGTTAACCGGACGATCCGTGCAGTTGAAGGTGATCGGCCCTAGTTTATATTGTGGGACGACTGGTGCCGTTAAGTCGACATCCCTAAGGGTGCGCATCCGGTCCGGTTGGGAGTGTGCATGCTGTTTACCACGTTCACCGTTTGGATTTGCGGGGGAAATTTCTTTTACCCTCCTGTATTAAGTGATCTGGGCTCCTCGTCGTCATCATCGCTTTGAGACCCCTTATCTCTGTTTTTGGCGCCTAACCTGCCGGCTTGTTTGAAGACCCAGCATTCTCTGTTGGTATGATTGGCTGGTGTTCCCGGGGTGCCATGAATTTGGCATGGGCGGTCGTGTATGCGGTCTAGACCGGACGGACCCGAATTGTCATTTTTGAGTGGCCCATTCTGCTGACCGGACTTAGAGCCACTAAATCTGGCATTGACTGCCGTATCTTCGGTGTTTTCACCATGTTTGCGGCGCTTGTGTTTGTTGCGTCGGGATTTGCCGTTGCTATCTCTGGCCTCTGATGTGCCAGGGTTGCTTGCTGTGTTTTTGCTACGGGCCAACCAGCTATCTTCGCCCGCTCAAAACCGGGTCATAAGTGTCATGAGGGCTGCCATGGATTTTGGCTTATCTTGGCCGAGATGTCGGGCGAGCCACTCATCACGGATGTTATGTTTAAAGGCCGCTAGGGCTTCGGCATCTGGACAGTCGACAATTTGGTTCTTTTTAGTTAGGAACCGAGTCCAGAATTTCTTGGCTGACTCTCCGGGTTGTTGTATTATGTGACTTAAATCATCAGCATCCGGTGGTCGCACATAAGTGCGCTGGAAGTTGTCCAGGAATGCATCTGCCAGGTTCTCCCAACTTCCGATGGAGTTTGCCGGCAAGCTATTCAGCCAATGTCGAGCCGGTCCTTTGAGTTTTAGCGGGAGATACTTGATGGCGTGTAGATCATCCCCGCGGCCCATGTGAATGTGGAGGAAGAAATCCTCTATCCATACTATGGGGTCTGTGGTACCATCATATGATTCAATGTTCACGGGTTTAAACCCTTCTGGGAATTCATGATCTATTACTTCATCGGTGAAGCATAGTGGGTGTGCGGCGCCTCTGTGCCGGGCTATATCATGACGCAGTTCATACGAGTCTTGTCTGCTGTATTCGGCCCGGCCGGATTTGCTTTTAGTATATCCGGCGTGACGGTCGTCGTCACGCATTGGGGGCGCCCTCGTGATCCGTAGATCGATCTTTTATGTCCTGCTTTGTTTTTCAATACGTCTCGCAGGTCCTGCGTGTTGCCCCGGGCCTTGGTGTTTTTGTTTGACTGGCGACAGGGTGCGGGCTGGACTTTGGGCTGATAAGCCGCTCTGTCTCGGCCACGGGGTGGCCGATCAGCCGCATCATACGCTGGTAGTGTAGGTTTTAATGCTTCCTCCTCGAGTGGGGGTAGCAACCTGCGCTTTGGGTAACTCTTGGTTGGGCACTCGAATTCGTATTCCTCGGCTGCCAGGACCTTGGTCCATCTATCCGCTAGCAGATCTTGGTCAGCTTGAAGCTGCTGCTGTTTTTTCTTCAGACTTTTTGCTGTGGCTATAAGCCGGCGCTTGTAGCGCTCCTGCTCGACGGGATCCTCAGGCATGATAAATTCTTCGCCGCCGAGGCTCACCTCGTCTTCGGCGAGGGACATGTAAGTGTCATCCTCTGATTCTCTGTATGTCGCCTGTTCCTTAGGGCTGGCTAGCCCATCCTCTCGCTCGAAAACTGGCTGGAGGGGATTGCCTTTGTCTTCGGCACTGTCCGCGGTGTTGTCGTCTCTTGTGCCGGTATCGTTGCTTTTGCTATGGCGAGGCTTAGAGCGGCGCCGATGACGCCGGTGCTTAGATTGCTTCTCGGGGGGATTATCCTCCGTAGCCTTATTGCCATCGCTTTCTTTGGGTGTATCCACCATGTATACATCATATGATGAGGTGGCAGTCCAGTGCCCTATGGGCGGTGGTTCCTGTTCGTCTCCTGCATCATCGTCCATACCGTCGATGTCTGCGGAGCCAAAATCGAGCATGTCGGTTAAGTCGTCGACAGTGGCTATTAAGTGGGTGGTGGGTGGGTAGCAAATTTCTTCGTCATCCGCTTCCCACTCAAGCCGGACATAGTTCGGCCAAGGGTCTCTTGACAAGGAGAGAGACCTTAATGAATTTAGCACATCGCCCAGGGGCGAGTGCTGAAAGATATCTGCGGAGGAAAACTCCATGATCGGTGCCCAATCAGATTCGATAGGCACGGACGCAGGCGGTTCGTAGCCCGTGGCCGGGGACGAATCCAAGTGTCCGGCAACACAGGTCTCATAGCAGGTGAAGTCAGCATTCGGCTCCATCGTCGCTGAGTGCGCGGCCTCCGTGGCGGGGTCCATCCACCCATCCTCGGACGGCGCGATCTGCTCCGGATTGAGGGCCGGAGTGGCCATAGGTGTGATCTCCCGAACACTGTCCGACGGCAGAGCTAAGTCATGCTCGTCGTGACTGTGCGGCGCACCTGACATGGGCTCGAATCCATCGAAGATCAAGTCTCCGCGGATGTCGTCAGTATAGTTCAAGTTTCCAAACCTGACCTGATGGCCAGGGGCGTAGCTCTCGATCTGCTCCTGATGGCCAAGCGAGTTGGCCCGCAGTACGAAGCCACCGAATATGAAGATCTGTCCGGGGAGGAAAACCTCACCCTGGATCGCATCGTTGCCGATGATCGAAGTGGCCATCAAGCCTTTATGGTGACGGCACAGTGGAACTCTCAATGAAAGCACCAATGTCGGTGTCAAAACCGGCGGATCTCGGGTAGGGGGTCCCGAACTGTGTGTCTAAGGCGGATGGTAACAGGAGGCGGGGGACACAATGTTTATCCAGGTTCGGGCCCTCTCGATGGAGGTAATACCCTACTTCCTACTCGATTGATATTGATGATATGAGTATTACAAGAGTTGATCTACCACGAGATCGTAGAGGCTAAACCCTAAAAGCTAGCCAATGATTATGATTGTTGTTGTCCTACGGACTAAACCCTCCGGTTTATATAGACACCAGAGGGGGCTAGGGTTACACAGAGTCAGTCACAAGGGAGGAGATCTACATATCCGAATTGCCAAGCTTGCCTTCCACGCAAAGGAGGGTCCCATCCGGACAAGGGACGAAATCTTGAGTCTTGTATCTTCATAGTCCAACAGTCCGGCCAAAGTGTATAGTCCGGCTCTCCGAGGACCCCCTTATCTAGGACTCCCTCAGCGGGACATCTCTTCTTATTCCGCGGCACAGCCGGACCAGTCTGCTGCATTGACGATGCGGCGGGACCTTTGTGCTGCTTCGGTGGCGCGGCGGGACCTCTCTGCTGCTACGGTCGCGCGGCGGGACATGTCGGCTGCTTTCGCGGCAAGGCGGGACATCTCTCGTGCTTCCGCTTCCATGCTCACCTCTCCCTGGTGGCAATCTCTAGACCCAGAACTCACGCTGGCCATGGCAGACGCAAGGGAACGATGATGAATGACTTGTTTATTTTTGTGGATGAGGAGTTGAGGAGGAATGTGCAGTCATCTTGGAGTAGTAGTATTTATAACCGAGTACTAATACGCTCCTAAGTGGGAAACCGTCTAGGTTTTGATCGGTGTGAACAGGTTTGCAATTTGGAATGTGCCGGGACGCAGGCTCAAAATTTATTGACAGTTCTATAATTTCTAAGTGCGGCACTAGTCCCGGACGGCGTAACGTGGGCACGCTTTCTCAACCGCGTACGTGGCGTTTCTGTTCTGTTGCCTAATTGCAAAAAATTAATCCTTCTGATGCGTATGCCCTCAATTGCACATTGTCAAAAAGTAATGCGGTAGACCTTCTTTAACATGTGTTAAAAAATAAAAAATAAATAAATAACAAGGACCTCGAGGTTAAATTAACTCATGGCATGGGTCATATCAGTCATTTAATTTGACAAATATGACCCATCCTATCAGTTAATTTAACATCAACACAACTTCCCATCCAGTCACCCATCCGATGGCTGCTCTAGCCTAAGCACACTTAACTTAAGAGTTCTCTTACATGAGCTACTGGTGGAACAGCTAGTCCTTGCTGATATAGGATGCCTCTTCGCATCCTTATGGCGTATCCGGATGACCGCCCGTCCCCCAATGGCCAATAGATGTTGTGTAGACAGAGCATATCACATACGTCTTATTAGAAGCAATCGTTTGCGTTATTTTCGGTCTTCGCACACATTTCTGATTACAGACCTGTATGCCGCGTATCACACACATCTTGATATATTGAACCATTTTTGTTCTCTTGTCTCAACGCAAACAGTTCATCCGAGTGAACCGCATGTCGTATATCGCACACACCTTGATCTGGCTGACCGTTTCTTTTGTGTTGCCTAATCACAAATAGTTCATCAGAGTGAACAGTAAGCCGTATATCGCACACGCCTTCATCTGGCTGCCCGTTTCTTTTATTCTGCCACATCGCAAACAGTTAATCAAACTGAACCGTATGCCCAGCATCGCACAATCAACTAAAATCTAAACCGTGTTTGATGCATCCTCCATCGCAAATGTTTTGCACCTTTTTTGACGGGGTTTTACACCACCGTTTGCGATTAATGCATCGCACACAGTTTCGTCGAAGGGTCTCTGATCGTAGTGTCGCGTTAGCAGCAACTTGCAGTAGTGAGTGAAGTTACTTCCTACTTGTGGTGCATTATTCAGTGTTAGTTATGTGTAATGCTCGTTTATGATCGTTTTCCTTTCTTGGTTGGTTGCTTCTCAATCTATTTGCTAGCCTTCATTTGTACTAAGCGGGAATACTACTTGTGCATCCAACTCCTTAAACCCAAAGTTCTGCCAAATGAGTCCACCATACCTACCTATATGCGGTATTTCCATGTCGCTGCAAGTAAATTTGTAGGTGCCAAATCTAATTTTCGAAATTAATTTCCTTTTTGTGCGCCCATACCGCTCATGAAGCGGCAGGGGGTGGCCAATATTTTCCATGCTAGGTATGTTATTCTCAAGATGAGTGTTTATTCACTTGTCATTGCACGAGAGTGTGGCAGTTAATAGGGATGCCCAGTCCCGAAATGAAAAAAATATATTTATGTTGTCAATAATAAATTTCTTGGACAGTGTTGGTATGGAAGGCACTTGTGGATACAGCTAGCCATGGATTGTGAAAGAATGGTGGAAAATGAAATAACTTTATTTTATATTTGGGAACCGCCTATGATTTATCTAGCATGGAAGATATTGGGAATTCTCGGTCGTTTTCGTTGATAGGAAAAGCATGCATCTCAAAACAATTTTATCTCTCAATTTAAGCTATGAGCTGTGGCAGCTCTACAAATCTCTGCTTCCCTCTACGAAGGGCCTATCTATTTACTTTTATCCAATTTTTGTTTTTATTGAGTCTCCATCTTCTCTGATAAAGCACCAACTAGGGAACACTATTGTCATACTTGTGCATTTGATGTTGCTAATATTTGAGTGTGTTTCATGACTGTTTCAATGATTGAGCATAATGGGCTAGTGATAGCTTTCTTTAGCACTCATATTTTGAAAGACATGGTTGCTTGTTGATATGCTTGAGTATTGATGTCTTCTTTTCAATTATAGACTATTGCTTTGAATCATTTAAAGTCCAAATGTCCATGCTACAAAAGAAAATAATATGTGATGAACATGATAGGCAACATTCCACATCAAAAATTATGTTTTCATCATTTACGTGCTCGAGGACGAGCAGGAATTAAGCTTGGGAATGCATATACGTCTCCAACATACCTATAATTTTCGATTGTTCCATGTTGTTTTATTATCAATCTTGGATGTTTTATATACATTTACTAGCAATTTTATGTCATTTTTTGGGACTAACCTATTAACTTAGTGCCCAGTGCTAGTTGATGTTTTTTGCTTTTTTTTTTACTTTGCTAGAATATCAATACCAAACAAAGTCCAAATGGCACGAAATTTTTTGGAGATTCTTTTCTGGCAAGAAGACACCCAGGAAGCTTCTTGAGGCCACGAGAAGACGCTCATGGGGCCCACTAGGCACCAGGGCGCGCCAAGGGCCTCAAGCGCGTCCTGGTGGGTAATGGGGCCCACGGGAACCGTCTTAACTTACCTCCGACTCTATAAATACTCTAAAATCCCCAAAATCCTATGGGAGTCGAGTAAATACTTTTTCCACCGCCGAAAGTTCCAGAACCATGAGATCTGATCTAGAGGCCTTTTCTGACACTCTGCCGGAGGGGCAATGGTCACGGAGGGGTTCTTCATCATCCTTGTTGCCCCTCCGATGATGCGTGAGTAGTTTACCACAGACCTACGGGTCCATAGTTAGTAGCTAGATGGCTTCTTCTCTCTTTTTGATCTGCATTACAATGTTCTCCTCGATGTTCTTGGAGATCTATTTGATGTAACTCTTTTTTGCGGTGTGCTTGTTGGGATCAGATGAATCGTGAGTTTATGATCAGATCTATCCATAAATATTATTTGAGTCTTCTTTGAACTCTTTTATGCATCATTTTGTAGCCTCGTATTTCCTCTCCGAGTTATTCATTTGGTTTGGCCAACTAGATCGATTTATCTTGCCATGGGAAGAGATGCTTTGTGATGGGTTCGATCTTGCGATGCTCAATCTCAATGACAGAAAGAGACATGACATGCACGTATCGTTGCTATTAAGGTTAACAAGAGGGGGTTTATTCATACGTGAGTTTATCTTCTCTACATCATGCCATCGTTCTTATTGCATTACTCCGTTTTTCCGTGAAATTAATACACTAGATGCATGTTCGATAGCGGTCGATGTGTGGAGTAATAGTAGTAGATGCCGGTAGGAGTAGGTCTACTAATCTTGGACGTGATGCCTACATACATGATCATTGCCTTGGATATCGTCATAATTATTTGCTTTTCTGTCAATTGCCCAACAGTAATTTGTTTACCCACCGTAAGTTATTTTCTTGAGAGAAGCCTCTAGTGAAAATTATGCCACACAGGTCCATTTCCTATCATATTAAAACCAAAAATACCTTGCTGCATTTTTTCTTTCTTTATTTTATTTTGTATTTTTGTTAGATCTATTTATCAAAACTTATACAATTTAATCTATCTCAATACCGTTTAGGGATTGACAACCCCTCTATGCGTTGGGTTGCGAGTATTTGTTGTTTGTGTGCAGGTGTTGTTTACATAGTGTTGCTTGATTATCCTACTGGATTGATAACCTTGGTTTCATTACTGAGGGAAATACTTACCTCTGCTGTGCTGCATCATCCCCTCCTCTTCGGGGAAATACCAACGCCGATTACAAGTAGCACTATGTTGCCTAAGATATATTAGATATGGCCCTAGTTAACCTACCGATAAATGGGTAACATATATATCCAATTAAATGTCCCATTCACCGATTAATCCCTTATCAACCCCCGTCCTATATGGTACCAACTAACGATATCCTGAACAGTGAGTATATATAAGCCATGGGATGAAACTAACCTCGATGGAAAACAACAGTCGTTCCCATAATTTCCCTGTGTAAGTACATCGAAAGGCATGTTAAGCACAACACGCTAAACATATATCCAGAATAGATAACATAATCTCAAACTAGTATTGTGCCTGTCTAAGTACACTAGTTATTGTTAAATAAAAATGGAAAGGCATGTTAACTACAACATGCTAACAGCAACCAAATGTAGTCATTCATAGTGGTATTATTGAAACTGGTATTGATGAAATTGAACTGCACAGTTCATACTTGCACATAGAGAACATCACATTGCGAATAACTGAATAAAAAATGCATACTATGAACAACCAAAGATAGCAATTGACCCTAGACATATGCTAACTACAAACAACCGAACAACCAAAAACCATTGAAAGAGGCATATGCTCGCTACAACATGCTTAGCGGCAACCAAATATAGTAATTCATATTGATATTGTTGAAACCGGTATTGATGAAATTGAACTGCACACTTCGTACTTGCACATATAGAACATCACTTTGTGAATAACTAAAATAAACAAGGCATACTACGAACAACCAAAGATAGCAACTGAAACTGGACATATGCTAACTACAAACAACCGAACAACAAAAAACTGTTAAAAGAGGCATATGCTAGCTATAACAGGCTTAAAAGCAAGCAAATATATTCATTCCTATTGGTATTGTTGAAAGTGTTATTGATGAAATTATACTGCACAGTAAATACTTGCACATATAGAACAACTGAAATAAACAAGGGATACTGTAAACAAGCAAATATAGCAATTAAAACTAGACATATTCTCACTACTCTACAAAAGGGGCTCGACAAAACAAATCATGGGTTCCCCCTGTGAAGAGGCACGACAAAACAAATCAAGGGTTCCCTCACTGGTCACAGATTGGCTCGTTCCCATGGGAAGAGCACGGACTCTGGGTGTGCTCCATGTTGTCGCCGATGGGCTCCTTCCCCTTGAAAGAGCACGACTGTAGGGTGCCCTCCCTGATGTCGCAGATGGGCTCTTTACCCTTGGAAGAGCCGGAGAGGGTGCCCTCCTCGTGGTCGCCGTCCATGAGGTCTGACTTGGCAGCTATGGATCCCAAGCTAGTGTTGCAGAACGTGTCCTTCAGAAATGACAAAAGGGGCTCGATGGAGATGTAGGATGGCAAATTCTTGACAGCGAGCCAGAGGAGATCAGCGGCGGGGCCATAGATGAGATCGCTGGTGGTTGAACCCGAGGGGTTGGGGTGGGCCACTTAAACTCTGACATAGCCCACATCAGGTCGTCACTGCCGACGACCTCGATGTCATAGCCGACGTCCGTGACATACCAGCATACTCTAGCCCGCTGATTGAGATCCCGCGACCAGTAATGATCGCCAGCTTCCTCGTTGGCCACCTCGACGACGTCGGACGAAGAGGCCGCGATAAACCTCTTTTGGGCCATTCGCACCTCGAGCTCCACGGGAAGCGTAGTTGGGCTTAGGCTGCGACACTTTGGAGTGGGGGATGGGGATGGGGATCTATGGGGAATGGGGGCGTTTGGCAGGCGTCATTTAAGAAACTCAGGGCGGCTAGGGTATGGAGATCGGTGGGTAAGCTGCAAGGGCAAACCGGCAGATGTTGACAATGGAGGCCTTGCAACGACGGCGGCGACCTTTCTAGAGTTTCGAGCGAGGGAGGGGTTGTGGTGGTGTGTGTTTGTGCGCGCGCACGCGCGCACGGAGTTTTTGGGGTATGTGTGGAGGGGGGTAAGGTGGTGTTTGAAGAAATGACGCGGCTACTAAATTTTTTACTACGCGGGAGTAAAATACCGGGGCTGTTGAAAATTTGGATGAAGGGATTGGGCAACAATGCATCGCACACGGTCCCAAAATAACAACCTTGTGCTATCAAAGAAAAACTCTCCAGCCGGGTAGATATTTTTGAGGGATGTAGGCGGGAGCGGGAACAACAAACATCACACATGGTTGAAACATAATAACCGTGTGTTATCAAACAGAAAAACCCTCTAGGCGGGTAGATAATGTTTAAAATTCCGAGGGAAGCCTCATGGAGCCCAATGTACTATGGTGATGTGAGTGACAGGGGCACGGGTGTGGCACACGGGTAGTCTGAGTGAACCGTGTCTGTTGCGTCATCCAACTTGTCTAATGTTTATAAATTTGGCAAAATATAACGCGGGAAATGGTCAGAACACGAACACACTTGCATGTGGACCAAAAATATGTATGAAAAGGGTGGTTTGATGTTCAAATACCCAATGCACAACTTTGATGTGGCACATGTCCCACAAAGCGCACGGTATTGCTAGCCCCCTCCCCCCACTTCGTGTCGGTGGGAGGGGAATCCTAGCTATGAACGCATGCCCCAAAATAGCTATGTCTAACATAGGACCCTACCGTATGTCCGCAACACTAAACCTATAGGAGTCCATCATGGTCAAACCTCGGCCCCCTTTCGCTTCCAATCAAAGGTGCATGGACCGTGTGCGGGCCCACAAATGTGTGCTTCTGGCACGAGATGGGCGTGAGACCACATACGAACCACCTGCAGGTAGCCCAACTATATGTATGAAAAGGGTGGTGTGATATTTAAATACCCAATTCACAACTTCGATGTGGCACATGTGCGTTGCAAATTAACCGGACATCCCCGACCCCACTGAGTTTTAGCAAAGTGCGAAGTAGTCCCCCTCCCACAGACAAACACACTTTGAGTCGGCAGGAGGGGGCATCTCACCAAGATGTAACATAAAACGGACCAAGAAGAATCCACCTTGGTCATACAACCTCTCTCTTGTTATTGGTCAAAGGTGATGGACGTCCACGCGACCCCAGAGATGGTCTAGCTCGCCGATAATCACGCAAGTAGTGGCCGAAGACAACCACTGCCTACATGTGGCGCAAACATATGTATGGAGTGTTGTGTGATGTTTGAATACGCAATGCACAACTTTGATGCGGCACCGTGCTTTGGAACCAGAAATCCCCACATGAAGCAAGGGTTGACGACGTGTTGTATATATGTATGTCACACCCCAACTTCGAGCCGGTAACGGCGATTCATGCGTATGTACGTATGCGCTCAAACTTAGGTCTGGAATCTCACCATGACCTACTACGGTAACATGAACCAAAGAAGAAGAATCCACCATGGTAACCTCTCTCGTTGTCGGTCAAAGTGATCATGGATGCCCACGCGGGACCATGAATATATAGGCTTGCCGCCAATAACCACGTGAAGGAGAGTACTGTCCGAAGACAACCACTCCATGCATGTGTCCCAAACATATATATACATATATATATATGTATGTATGGAGGTGACACGTGCATGTTTGAAAACCATGCACAACATTGATGTGGTGCCTATGTCAAAGAGCGTACAGTTCCCACATAGAGCGAGATCGGTTCATGACGCGTCGTGTGCCCCCCCCCCCCCCCCCGCCGCCCACTTTGTCCCAGTGCGAGGGATTCATCTGTACACATGCATGTGCTCAAACTATATTATGTAATCCCAGAGCAATGACATATATACCGCAATACAAACCAAAAAATAATCCCCTCCTAAGTAAAATTAACCTCTCTCGTCATCGATCAAAGTGATGGACCAAGCGGACCCACCGATGGAAAGCATCGTTATCACCGATAACCGCGTGAGTGGGTGCCACAGGACAGCCGCCAGCATTTTGCATGTGGGCCAAACATATGTATGGAGGTGTGTTGTGGTTGTGGAATTTGAATACCCAAAATGCACAACTTTTATGTGGCACATGCCTTGAAAACCGTAAAGTCCCCACACGAAGTGAGGTTCATGAAGCATAGTATATGATGGTCCCCTTCCCCCTTGTTTGACGCGTACTATATGCTCCTACGGTAATACAAATAAAAAAGAATCCTCCTTGATGGTCAAAGTAATTAACCTCTCCCGATGTAGGTCAAAGTGATGCATGCGTGGACGACGACCTCACGGGCCCATAGATGGAAGCGTCACACATGTGAGTGTCCTAGGATAACCACCGCCTACATATAGGACACTCACATGTGGCAGCTGTTGGGTGTTACACAGGCGGCGTTCATGTGTCACACCCGTGGCCGTTAATTGTGGACCTGCCAACAATTGAATTCTTCCATGTGTGACAAGAACTGCTTCAGCAACAGCTGCTGGGGCCAACTTGGGGCGGCGGTTAACCATGTGTGACACATCCATTAATTGCTTAGAGTGTCCTAGGGTAACCACCGCCTGCATAAGCATCACACATGTGGCAGCTGTTGCCACATGTGGCCCAAAGAGGTGTACTGTGATGTTTGAATAGCCCATGCACAACTTTGATGTGGCACCTGCCTCGGAAACCGGAAAGTCCCCACACGGAGTGAGGTGTGTTCATGGACGCGTATGTAGTATATACGCCATCTATCATGTCGGCATTCTGGGAACGGGAGTACCCAGACTTGCCTGCCTACGGCCCACGGCGTGGCTCCATCGATGGCCTGGTACGGCCCACCTTCAGCATCAACAACGCAAGACCCTCGCGAGGCGGACGACGCCAAGACCCCCAGAAGGAGCGGCCTCCTCAGGTTGGCTCCTGAGGAGCGGAGATCTCTATGCAAGCCTCCACCTCGTGAGGTTTGGATGACGCAAGCCATGACGACCGAGGCCAGGCGGGCGCCAACGGGTGTAGTACAGCAGTTTCCTCTTTGGTGCTAAAGAGGCAAGCGCAGGCGCAGAGTCCCAAGGAATCGGCCAAAGGTTTCCATTTCCATGCAACAAGACCAGGACCACCAGGACGGCCGGACGAAGGTCATCGCCAAGCCCACCACGGCGTCATGACCAGAAGCTTTGCAGGCGAAGACCACCTTTCGTCAGGATAAGATGTACTAGTTGTCTCCCTTTGAACTTGGCCGTTGTGGGATCCTTTCCCGCCTTCATTTTGGGGGAAGAGGACCAAGGCCTCTATAATTATAGCCTAGCCACCACCGTAGAAGGGGATCGTATCATTGAGACCATCCTCTCCCGCACTAGCTCAGGAACACACCTCCTGAGGTTGTTCTTCGACTGTACTAATTCATCCTCAGCCCAGCTCGAGGCCAATCCACCACAAAGCAGGAGTAGGGTTTTACACCGCAAGGTGGCCCGAACCTAGGTAAACTGATGTGTTCCATTTCCTTCTCGTTCATCAAGCTAGGCTGTGAGATCGGCGAGTAGGCAGACTGGGGAGGTTGAGTTCTTTGCACGCACCCTAGAGTTTGAATCTATCCAGGGTTTGCGGAGCCCGGAATCCGACATTTGGCACGCAAGGTAGGGATGCGTCGGAGCCTCTCTTCCTCCAGTCAATTCGCCACCGCTCCGCCGTTCTCATGGCTGACGCCCCGCGGGCTCACGCTGAGCACTGGGCCACTCGGCCCGCCCAGGCAGCACCATCTGCCCAAGAAGATCTCCACTCTGCACTCCTCATAGCCCGCACGCCGCCCGGCGTCATCGGCCGCGGTCGGCGGGGACCGCCACCGCCCGCTCTCGCGCTGCACGGCAACCGTGCCACCACGCGATCTTCAAGCTATGCCGCGACAACAGCGCTGCACATCCGCCGGGAGTAGGCGAACACGCGAGCCGCGCTCATCGTCGCACGAGAGATGCTGCGATGCAGGCTGGTGGAAGGCGGCCACAATGCCCTACTGGAGCGAGTGGCCGAGCTGCTCGATGCCGCTTGCAGGGGCGCAACACCTTTTTGCACCCTGCCTACGTCGCAAGCGGTGTCGGGGGCGTGCGCCGGCCCCCGCCACGCATGCGTGCCTCTCCTCGGGGGACCCGGAGGACCCCACGGCACCAACCCGGCCCGCAATGCCCCTCATTCTACCCAGGGTACGCTACCTCCTGGTGTGGCAAACTCGGGCGGCCCTCCTGGGGCCGCGCCGAGATGCCACCCTACGGTCGTCGTGGCATGGCGCCGAACCTGGCGACTAACGACGCGGGACGGCCGGGCGATGACTCCGGCGTGGCAACTTCAGGCGCCTCTGTACCTCCCCTGACGGACCCGCCGTACGTACCAAGAGGAAGCCCCTGCTCGTTCCCCTCGCCAGCCTGGGCATCGAGGCCACGCGAAGCCGAGGCCCTTCGCGAGCCGCTCCGGAGCTTCACCGACACCTTCAAAGACAACAACCACTGGGTATAGTCGATATCTCGGGAGCACGATTACGCTAACCGTGGACCGCAGGTGAACCAAGCCGCGACAACAGCCATGGACCTCAGGATGATGGCCCCGTTGCGGGCGGACGAGATACGCTGGGGACTGCGTGGCGGGAGCCTGGTGCCAGGGCCTCCTCGGCACCGCATGGAGAGAGGCTCCGCACTAAGGTAGGTCCCCTGCCGGGGAAGGCGCCGACGAGCCCTTCCCCCCGGCAGAGGACCTGTGGTCGCCGGGGGCACCGCCAGCGTCCCCCTTGCCCCTTGGTCTCGTCCTGGTTTCCGGACGCCCCAACGGTGGTCGGGGGATGCACAGGGCGGGGCCCTCATTAGACGCCGCGGATGTACTTGAAGATCTCCGCTCGTGACACTGTCACGTAATAATGAGTTGGGGCTATACTCGCCCTAGAATCTCCTGAGCGCCGCCCTCGGGCCTCACGGGGGCTCCCACCCACGTCCAAGTGGAAGCACCATGCTTCGTGCTGGCTGTCGACACTATCCCCCAATGACTATGCCCACGCCCAGTGGAAGCACTTAGCTCTGCGCTAGTGAGAAGACTAGCTAGGTGCCGGACGCGGCTGTTGCTTTTGCCCTCTTTCTGTAGCCCAATTTGCCATCTTTTGGAATGACATTTGGAGTTTTGTGTGCTTATCAAAAGAAAAACGGGGGAAATTTTTCTTGACTCGTGGCGATTCCTTGCTTTCTAGCTTCGTGTTTAAGAGTAAGGCTCACTCCTGCTACACCCCCCTGTGAGCGCCCCGCGAGCGGCGGCTGGGCGTGGTATGCACGCGTCGAGCACGCTCGGGCTAGCCCAGGTGGCACCAGGGGCCCCCGGGGTCAGGAATACAACCACCGCAAGATCACCACGCGCACACCTTGCCATAATCTGGCAATCAGGATCCTCGCGAGGCTCTCTTGGGCGGGCCAGCAGGCTCCTCTGGAGGCTTAAAACCTCGCAAGCCCTCGCAGAGCACACCTCGGGAGGAGGGTGCTTCCGCAACATCAGGACCCGCTCAGACCTACGGAATCAAGCGAAAGTCGCAACAGCTACTCCACTCAAGAGCCTCCAGGTTCATGACGGCACGTTCCAAATTCTATCTCAAAGAATATCATCATTTCATACATTATAAGGGGCTCCTCTTTTTCAAAATGCTTTCACGCTCCACAGGGCTGTATCCGAAGTTTTTTGCATACAGGTCAGAGCAGGAAGAGAAATGCAGGCCTAGCCGGATGCGCTGCCATCGGCATCGTCCTCATCATCATCATCTGCACCGCTCGTGCTGCCGTTGACTTCATCCTCATCGTCATCGTCATCGTCCGCTCCGCCTCCTTCGGCCGCAATCACGACCACGTCATCCTCGGGAGCTAACTCTGCAACAAGGGCGTCCACATGGTCGTCCACCTAGTTCGCCAGATTATCCTGAATGACCCTGGGCTCGGGAGCTATCGCCGCGTTGAAGTCAACGTGGGGGTCAAGGTTGAGGAGGTGACTAAAGACGCGCGAGAACGCACGTCCGAGAAGGCCCCAACTTCTCTCCTCGACGAGCTGGCGAGCCCTTGCGGCCCGGTCCTCCAGACGGGTCACGATCTGGGTGAAGAAGCGGAGGTGGCTGGCGTCGTCATCTTCGTGCGGATGAGGGATGCTCTCCTCGCAGGTGATGTCCAAGGCCCGGTTGGCCCTGACCCTGAGATCCTGGAGCATCGAGGAACGCTTGCGCTGCACCGTCCGACGGCGGCATGCTTCGTTTGCGGTCTTCTCCGCAAGGGACGTCACGGCCGCAACCTGCTGCTGAAGCAAAGATAGGTCGGCTCGAGCGGAGGCCAAGTCGGCTTGGGCGGAGGCCTGAGCCTCCTTGGTGGCCCTCTCGCGCTCCTCCGCCACGGCTAGCTTCGCCGTGAGGGCGGCAGTTCTACCCTCAAGCTCGGCCTGTTGTAGTTCGAAGCGGGTCTCCTGGAGCCCCGACTCCTGGCGGTGCTCACCAGCAAGAGCCGTCGAATCTTCGCCACCCTTTGATCAACCTCCTATTGGATCCTGGCCTCCCGAGCGGCAACAACGTCCTCTGCTGCGGCTGCCTGGCGCTCCCTCACTTCTAGTCGCTCAAGCTACAGGCTGTGCTCCAGGACCTCAAGCGCCAGCTCCTCCTCATGTTCCTAGACCTCCTTCTCATCGGAGGGGGCCTCGCTTGGTGGCGCCTCCAGGGAAACCATGCGCGCCTGGATCTACCGTTCGAGGACGGCGTTCGAAGCTTGAAGCTTGAAGCTCCCGCTCCTCGGCCGCCTCACGACTGCAGTCGGCGGCCATGGCTTCCTCCTGAGCATGGGCGCAAGCCTCACGAGAAGCTGCGAGGGACACCGCGGCGCTCGCGCGAGCGCGCTCGTGCCGAAAATGCCCAAAGTTGATGGCGACCTTCAGCTGGCGCCACTCGTGCGCCAAGCGAAGGCCCTCCGTCTAGAGGCGGGCGTCGACATCGGCAAGCTCTCCTCCAAGCCGACTCAGCGCGCCCATCGCTTCCTGGAAAAGGTCATGACGGACGGCGCTGTGCCCGCACGCGAGCTCCAGCGCGCAACCAAGCCCATCCTCCGTGCCGGGGGCGGCCAGAGAGGCGCGGAGTGGTTCGCCTGTCTCTGGCGGGGGACTGGGGTCCGGCGTTTTCCTGTCCGCTTTTCGAGTCTCGGCAAAGGCGCTGGGCAGCACGGCCCCGCTCGAAGATGATGCCAGCGCTGGGGTTGCCCAGCCACAGGCGATGATCAATGGAAGAGACCTCGGCACGCCTCCTACGCCCCATGACTGACCGCGAGGGAAGGATGCTAGGAGCATGATACGTCTCCAACATATCTATAATTTTTTATTGTTCCATGCTATATTATATTTTGTTTTGGACATTATTGGGCTTTATTATACACTTTTATATTATTTTTGGGACTAACCTATTAACCGGAGGCCCAGCCCAGAATTGCTGTTTTTTGCCTATTTCAGAGTTTCGCAGAAAAAGAATATCAAACGGAGTCCAAACGGAATGAAACCTTTGGGAACGTGATTTTCGGAATGAACGTGATCCAGAGGACTTGGACCCTATGTCAAGACATCAACCAGGAAGGCACGAGGTAGGGGGCGTGCCTACCCCCCTGGGCGCGCCCTCCACCCTCATGGGGCCCACGTTGCTCCACCGACGTACTTCTTCCTCCTATATATACCTACGTACCCCAAACTACCAGATAAGGAGCCAAAACCCTATTTCCACCGCCGCAACCTTCTATACCCGTGAGATCCCATCTTGGGGCCTTTTCTGGTGCTCCGCCGGAGGGGGCATTGATCACGAAGGGCTTCTACATCAACACCATAGCCTCTCCGATGATGTGTGAGTAGTTTACCTCAGACCTTCGGGTCCATAGTTATTAGCTAGATGGCTTCTTCTCTCTTTCTGGATCTCAATACCATGTTCTCCTCGATCTTCTTGGAGATCTATTCGACGTAATCTTCTTTTGCGGTGTGTTTGTCGAGATCCGATGAATTGTGGGTTTATGATCAAGTTTATCTATGAACAATATTTGAATCTCCTCTGAATTCTTTTATGTATGATTGGTTATCTTTGCAAGTCTATTCGAATTATCAGTTTGGTTTGGCCTACTAGATTGATCTTTCTTGCAATGGGAGAAGTGCTTAGCTTTGGGTTCAGTCTTGCGGTGTCCTTTCCCAGTGACAGCAAGGGCAGCAAGGCACGTATTGTATTGTTGCCATCGAGGATAAAAAGATGGGGTTTATATCATATTGCATGAGTTTATTCCTCTACATCATGTCATCTTACTTAAAGCATTACTCTGTTCTTATGAACTTAATACTCTAGATGCATGCTGGATAGCGGTCGATGTGTGGAGTAATAGTAGTAGATGCAGAATCGTTTCGGTCTACTTGTCGCGGACGTGATGCCTATATACATGATCATACCTAGATATTCTCATAACTATTCTCAATTCTATCAATTGCTCGATAGTAATTCGTTTACCCACCGGAATACTTATGCTCTTGAGAGAAGTCACTAGTGAAACCTATGGCCCCCGGGTCTATTTTCCATCATATTAATCTTCCAACACTTAGCCATTTTCATTGCCTTTTATTTTACTTTGCATCTTCATTATAAAAATACCAAAAATATTATCTTATCATATCTACCAGATCTCACTTTCGTAAGTGACCGTGAAGGGATTGACAACCCCTTTATTGCGTTGGTTGCGAGGATTTTATTTGTTTGTGTAGGTGCGAGGGACTCATGCGTGGCCTCCTACTGGATTGATACCTTGGTTCTCAAAAACTGAGGGAAATACTTACGCTGCTTTACTGTATCACCCTTTGCTCTTCAAGGGAAAACCAACGCAGTGCTCAAGAGGTAGCAGAGCATAGGCTCATGGCCTCCTAGCGGCACATTTGCCTCACGAACGGGCCATGTGCCTCGCGCAGGTGTCTGGCACGGGGGACTCGGAGTCATGAGCGGACCATGGACCTCCGGAGGTTGCTTCCCAAGAGGTTTCACTGTCGTAGCCGGAGGGATCCTGAAGAGCCAAGGTCAGGAGGGGATGCGACACGTGGAAAACCACAAAGGTAAGGCACTTACTCGTCTATGGCTATGCACTTCCTCTGTTTCAGGGGTCGGTAGGCGTCGCCACTGCAGCTCGGGAGCCCTTTCCTCTTGCGGAGTGCTGCAAGGCTCACACGAAGCGAGCCGAGGGTCAGGCCATGACCCTTGGCGACTGGGCAGCATACTCCCACCTCCGGAGTGCTGGCAGGGGCTTCGGGGGCGGCGGCCTCAGGAGCATCGGGCCACACCATCTCACCAGCATCGGCCTCAGGAGCATCGGGCCGCGCCAGCTCACCAGCATCGGGCCGCACCAGCTCACCAGCATCCACCTCAGGAGCATCGGGCTACCCCAGCTCTCCAGCGGCCACCTCGGGAGCCCTCGACGAAACCTCAGGAGCGGCTCTCTCAGGAGCACCAGACGATATCCGCTCCCCAGGGGTCGCCCCAGGAGTACCCGGTGGTGTTCGCCCCCCGCATCCACATCTGGGGCGCGCGCCGCAGGGTCGACGAGCACAGGAGCCACGAAGATGGGATTCTCGTGAGGCCCTCCTAGGCCCCCAGGGCGTAGCCCCCACTCGTCAAAGAGTGGCATATGCTTCACGAAGTCCTCTTTGTTCGAGCAATGCCACAAGAGGCAGCCGTCCTCCTGAAGCACGGCAGGTGCTGGGTCGCCCGTCAGGAGCATGAGCATCGCGCGCAGCGTCTTGGAAGGGAGCGAAGGCGCCTGGAGCCTTATGGGGTCCTTGGGGCCAGTGAAGGTTCACATTGGGCGATAATGGCGCTGGAGCGGGGTGATGCACCGCCGGACGAACTGCCTCACCACCATCGGCGCCGTCACCCCGACCTTCTTCAACTTGGCCAGCCTGGACCAGACATGGGCGAGCTGACGGTCGACGAGCTTCACGTGCCCCCAGCCGGAGCTTGGTTCCGCCAGCGCTCGCGGGAGCAGGAGCAGGGGGTTGAGCGTGCCGGCGTCCACATACACCCACTGCTTCCGGAATCCTCTCACATCCGGGCAGAGCGTGACATCGATGCCTGAGCCAGCTATCGCCGCCACGGCCTAGAATGCCACGCATCCCGAGCGCTGGCGTTCGTCGACCAGGTGAAGCGAGAAGAAATGGCTGAACAAGGAAACAGATGAAGCAATCCCCACCATAGCCTCACACAGGAAGGCGAAGGCAGCAAGGTGGATGATGGACCGGGGGTCCAGATGCAGCGCCTGGATCTGGTAGTGCAAAATTATGGCATTAAAGAAATCAGAGAAAGGGGGGACCAGGCCAGCCAGGAGAGCATGAAGATGGATGGGGATCTCGGTGGCTTCCATGTCGATCATGGCCCGGGAGGCAGGCCAGACCGTCGTCTCCTTCCACTCGTTGGAATCGGCAGAGAGGGCCGGCCGGACCTTGTCCAACCCCTCCCGATTGATCACCGTCGACCGATCAAGAGCGAGCTCCAAGACCGGCCAGGATTCGGTAGGAGCGTGGGCCTTTCCCTTCTTCGACCTCGGGGCCATGGCGGCAAGGGAGGATTGGCGCCGGTGCCGAATCTGGGAGAAGAGCGGCGAGTTCGCGGGAAGAGGAGGAGCCAAGGGCAAGCGCGACGGGCAATGATGGCAAAGCTACGCTAGCAACGGGCGGCCACCAAGCCTGGTAGTTATCAAGGCGGCGTGGGGAAGTGGGGGCGCCCACGTCCCGTCAAGCGCCACGCGTCGGCCAAGCCGCGGGCGGTTGGGGCCTGCGGCGCTTCGCCCTTGCCCTTTGGCTTTGCCTCGAAGCCAAGTCCGAGCGCGTCTTGGGCCCCGGGGCTACTGTCGGCGTTCTGGGAACGGGGATACCCAGACTTGCCTGCCTGTGGCCCACGACGTGGCTCCATCGACGGCCTGGTACAGCCCATCTTCCGCATCAACAACAGAAGACCCTCGCGAGGCGGACGACGCCAGGACCCCCAGAAGGAGCGGCCTCCTCAGACTGGCTCCTGAGGAGCGGAGATCTCTATGGAAGCCTCCACCTCGTGAGGTTTGGATGACGCAAGCCATGACGACCGAGGCCAGGCAGGCGCCAGCGGGCGTTGTACAACAGTTTCCTCTTTGGTGCTAAAGAGGCAAGCGTAGGTGCGGAGTCCCGAGGAATCAACCAAAGGTTTCCATTTCCATGCAACAAGACCAGGACGGCCGGACGGCGGTCATTGCCGAGCCCACCACGGCATCACGACCAGAAGCTTTGCAGGCGAAGACCACCTCTCGTCAGGATAAGATGCACTAGTTATCTCCCTTTGAACTTGGCCGTTGTGGGACCCCTTCCCACCTTCATTTTGGGGGAAGAGGACCAATGCCTCTATAGATATAGCCTAGCCACCACCGTAGAAGGGGATCGGATCATTGAGACCATCCTCTCCCTCACCAGCTCAAGAACACACATCCTGAGGTTGTGCTTCCACTATACTAGTTCATCCTCAGCCCACCTCGAGGCCAATCCACCACAAAGAAGGAGTAGGGTTTTACATTGCAAGGTGGCCCAGACCTGGGTAAACTGCCGTCTTCCATTTCCTTCCCGTTCATCGAGCTAGGCTATGAGATCGGCGAGTAGGCAGACTGGGGAGGTTGAGTTCTTCGCACGCACCCCAGAGTTCGAATCTATCCAGGGTTTGCGGAGCCCAGAATCCGACATACCGATACAAGATTTGATCCTTGCAAGTAACGAGTCAAGGGGAATGACAACCCTCTTGCCCGCGTTGGGTGCAAGTATTTGCTTTTGTGTGTGTAGGTGTTGAAGACGGGAATTTGCGTGGTTCTCCTATTGGTTCGATAAACCTTGGTTCTCACCGAGGGAAATACTTATCTTTACTGTACTGCATCTCGCGTCCTCTTCGGGGGAAATCCCAACGCAGGTCACAAGTAGCAGCATATTTCAACAGGGAATTGAAGTGTGGAAGAGAACTTAGTGGTAACCAAGTCTTGCAAAAGGTTTCATACAGAGAGTTTAGTTCGCAGGCGGCATGCAGGCACACGACGAATATAACCATAGACATGAGTTGACTAGCTCATTGATTAAAGATGGTTAAGGTTTCCTAACCGTAGACATGAGTTCTCATTTAATAACGAGATCACATCATTAGGAAATGATGTGATGGACATACTTAGTCATAAGCATAGTATATGATTGTGTCACTTAGTTTATTTGCTACAACTTTCTCAATGTCAAGTGTTTGTTACTTAGACCATGAGATCGTACCACTCTCTAATTCCAGAAGAATTCTTTGTGTCTATCAAACATCACTTCATAACTGGTGATCATAAAGGTGCTCTTTAGGTATCTCGAAAGGTACTAGTTGGATAGCATGGATCAAGACTGGGATTTGTCGGTCCATGTGAAGGAGAGATATCTCTGGGCCCTCTTGATGATACAACATCCTAATTAGCTTGCAAGCATGTGACTAATGTGTTTAGTAACGGCGGGGATATTGTATTACGAAAAGAGTAAAGAGAACTTGCTTGTAACCATATTGAACTAGGTATGGTGATACCGACGGTCGAATCTCGGGCAAGTAACATATCAGCACACAAAGGAATTTTATACGGGATTATCTGAGTCCGTGACATCATGGTTCAAATCCATAAAGATCTTCGTTTAATATGTGGCATTCATTATAGGCATCCACGTCCCGCTATTGATTATCGATCAGAGAGTTGTCTCGATCATGTCCCATGTTCTCGAACCCATAGGGTCACACACTTAACGTTCAGTAACGCTAGGGTAGTAATGGGATATTCATAATGGTGAGTCTGAAGATAGTACAGAGTCTCGGATGGGATCCGAGACATCATGAGGAGCTTCAGAATAGTCTGGGGATAAAGTTTCATATAAGGGAAGTGGTTTTCACGGTTCCGGAAAAAGATCATTTTTTTATATATGTACCGGAGGATTCTGGAAGGTTCCGAGGGCCTGACAGTGGGGCCCACCTGCCCAGTAGGGTCCACATGGACCTAGGGGGTGTCCCACTAGCCCTACTTGGGCCAGGAACCGCAACCACATAGGCCCATATGGCTAAACGGGGGAAACCCTAAGGGGGGAGGGCGCCATAAGCCCTAGGTGGCAAGATTCCTCCCCCCTTGGCCACCGGCACCTTGGCTTGGAGGGGGGCCCAAGCTGGGTGCACCCCCCAGCCCCTATATAAGGAGAGGGGATGGGTTGGGCGCAGCCATCCCATGCCCTGGCTGCCGCCCTCCCTCTCTCCCTCCACCTCCTCCTCCGCAGACGCTTGGCGATAACGTGTAGAATTCTACCACCACCACCACCACGTCGTCGTGCTGCCATCCTAGATTCCATCTACTTCTCCATCTTGCTTGCCGGATCAAGGAGGAGACATCACCGAGCCGTATGTGTGCATATCTCGGAGGTGCCGTTCATACGGTGCTTGATCGGATTGGATCACTAAGAAAGTACGACTACATCAACCACGTTCGTTATAACATTTCCGATCTCAGTCTACAAGGGTATCTAGATTCACTCCCACTCGTTGCTAGCACCTAGTAGATTAGATCTTGGGTGAATTCTTTATCTCGTAGGATTTTTTTCATGCAACGAACCTACAATGGGTTGGCTTCGAAACTCCGTGTGGCGACGAAGACAAATATTTACTCTATGTGGCGACAACGATCACTATCGGTAATGGCAAGAAGGCCAGTTTCTGGCATGCTCCTTGGCTCTCTGGTCAAAAGCCGAGGGATATCTCTCCGGGCATCTTCGCCATCTCTAAATGCACAAATTGTTGTGTCGCTAAGGCAATGATTAATAATGACTGGATTCGTCACATCAACATGGAAGGGGGGCTCTCGGTTAAGCTTATTAGGCAATTCTTTGACCTTTGGTGCAAGACCCAAGAGATCCACCTTGGTCCGAGCATTGAGGATACCATTCAATGGAAATTCACCGAAGATGATTGCTACTCCACTGCCACTGCTTACACGATGTAGTTTACGGTTTGATTAACTCCGAGATGCCGAGAATGGTCTGGAAGATTTGGGCACCTCCCAAGATTAAATTCTTCTCTTGGCTTGTCCTTCAACATAGGATATGGACTTCTCACAGATTACAACGCGGAGGATGGCCAAATTGCGGCCTTTGTCAGCTATGCAAAAGGGGACCGGAATCTATGTCCCATCTGATGTTCAAATGCCATTATTCCAACAGTCTGGAACATGATTTATGATTGGCTAGGTATGCAGTCTACAATGCCCTCATGGACCGATCTACTGACAGTTAAACAATGGTGATCCGCCAGCGTGGGACGACCTTGCTACCCTCGAAAGGCGGCCAACTCCCTACAAATGCTCATCAATTGGGAGATTTGGAATGAGAGAAATGTTAGGGTCTTCTGTAACAAGGAATCTCTGCCCACGAGAGTGGTAGCGATAATAAAGGAGGAGGCCAAGATGTGGGTGTTAGCGAGAGCTAGTTTTTTGGGCAATTTAATTCCGGGAGAGTGATCCCGTTTGTTTGGGACTTGTGTAGTCCTGTAACCTTGAAACCTTGTCTTACTTCTTATTATTTAATGAGATGAGGCAAAGCTTTTGCCTCCATTTCAAAAATAATAATTTGAGGAGGCGTTGTAGGTGTTGGAGAGGAGACACCAGGGACGCCGGAGCCGCGCCGTCGGTGGTGGTGCGGGTGCAACTGAAATAAGAGGGAGCCGCGCAAGGTAAGGTTGATTCGGCGGCGCGGGTGGTGGGCATGATGGTGCAGCCGCCAGAAGCGATATTGTGCCTACCCTTGTCCTCTGAGAACGACGACAAAACGGGAGGCGGCGGCGGCGTTGTCCAACACTAGGGAGGAAGAATGGGGAACGGGAAGGGAGATCGAGTTCACGCCTCTTTTTTTTAGTAACAGAGACAGTACCTTTTTTAGCGAAACAGAGAGAGAGCACATATTGTCTGTGCGTGTGTCGGTCAAGTCCTTTTGCTTGGGCCAAGCCCAAAAATAGTGCAGAAAACAAATACAAATGTAATTTAATTTTCAAAAAAAATATCACCAAAAATTGATACTTCCTCCATTTACTTATATAAGGCCACTATAAAATATACATTTTGCATCTATACCAGGCCACCAACAGTAATTAAGGTAAAAATTAATGATATTTCTTGTACTAGTAACTTGTTTAATGCTTGCATGCATACAATCATAATGACACTTAGCTACTTCATCCACTCAGTTTTCTTGCATGCATGCAGCGTATTAATGATCCGAGTAGACAAGAAGAAAAGTTGACTTGCAAAACATGTATTAAATTTTATCTTTTACTTGTAATCGGAGTTTGAGGCCTTGTATATAAAAATGGAGGGAGTACTACTTTAAAAAATGTTTTGAAAAAATACAAAAAAAATCAGTTTTTTTTTTAAAAAGTGTTTTTTGAACAAGAAAAAATATAATCGATTGAAAGGCTATTCCATTCACAACTACTTTTTCATTAGATGAAAGTACAGAGCTAAATTAAGTCCCGGCAAACGATGTTAGGGTAGCTTCTTCACGTCCAAATTTTATGGTCCAAAATGCTATGCTCCGTGTAACCTTATTTCTAACGTTAGCCAGAACTGAATATTCAAAATGTTATGCCTAGTATAACCTTATTTTTAACGTTAGCCAAAATTGGATATAAGAAGTGTTGTGTAACGCCACATAGAGTATGCTTAATTTTTTCGCCTGTTGCACCCCATGGACATTTGTACTAGTATTATATAAGGAGCGAAATAAAATGTAGTCAAGCCAATGAAAATGGGTTGTTTTAGGCACAATTCGTGGAAGGTGCGGATCCATGCCTCCATCTACCCATGCTCTTTCTGAACGAGTGTTGTGGGCAAGCAAAACTTGCACTTTAGAAGCAGCTAGTTTCTCCGAACGCTTATACTAGCTGCAACAACTTACAAGTATGTCTTCTAGTGTTTTGTTTTGTTTGAATATACAGGACCATATTATTATCTTGGTTATTTTCCTGTGGCATTTAATCAGGAACAGTTCCACAAAGCTCGCTTTCCGGCAAGAGGATAAGCCCCGAAATAATGTTATAAGATAGGGACTGCGTCGCTGGGGACACGCACAGAGTAGTGCCTGCTGCCATACGTGCATGTTTGCCTTGACGTTATTATTATTAGGTTTTGCGAGCTACACCTGTTCTTGTCGTTCATCGTTTTTAAAGACCAGCTCAGGAGTTGCACACTGACCGATAATCCTGCTCTCTCTCCACTTCAGCCATCCATTCGGCCAAGTAATTCACCTCGTTTGAATATACATAATCAGTCAGCTTAATTAAATTGAACACATGGATAGCCAGCCTTCTAGAGAGTTGCTGTCGCATATATGTACTACTAGCACGGACACTGACGCTGCTGCTTTTACCACAAATGAACAAGCACTACATTTCCGAGCAGAGGCAGCAGCGAGGTCGCTGCAGGCGGCCAGCGACCGATCGAGCGCCGTGAGACCCTACCGTCTAGGGTTGGTATGGTAGTAGGGCCGCTAGGTTTCGTGTTGGTGTCGCACGTACATGGCATGGCCAAACTCCGACGGTTGGAGCGTTGCGATCGGCGACAGCGACGGCAGCGAGGCGACCTGTGTGGCCGCAGTCGGAAATAATGGCCCCGCACACGCCCAAGTGCATTGCATTGCATGCACCCCCCCTTCCCCCATGATCCCCATCCTGACGCTTCCTTTAGAAATCGGCACCCATTGACGTGACGTCTCGACATTGACTCGCTTCTCCGTAATCAAGGGTTTGATTTTGGAGGGTGAGAAAGAATCGCGCGCGCACAACTACTCATACAAGTCGACATCGTCCACGAGCCCTGGGGCCGGGGCCGCTCTTGTTTTCTTAACCACCAGCTAAGCTAGAAATGATGGATCCGTGTGATGGGGCGGTGTAACGTGTAGTGCTCCATTAGAGCACGAGCAGATCAGTGTTGTATTCCGACGGCATTATAAAGAGAGACCAAGAACAAACAAGACAGAGAGACCAAGGAAAATATTAAGGCACCAAATACAAATAAGGTACCGGGACAGCCTAACATCGGCGAGTGGCTACAATATGGAGATGGCGTTTTTACAGGTGTCTCTTTCCCTTGCCATTGATTCAATGTAATTAACCTTCGGCGGATTGGGAACACTCAAAGGAAAAAGATGACAAGTATGATTTTTGATGTAATTTTACTTTTTGTTGCCCTTTCTTGTTGGTTTCAATTTGCCAAAATAAATAAATAGCAGTGGCCCAACATGTATTTATTTTATTTGCCTTGAGTGTCCCAAGATATCATATCAGTGCAATGAGAAGAAACATACTCACATAATGTGACGAAATAAGGACCATTTTATTTGGTGGAGCTTTAGTTTTATCCATAATATAAACTTCAAAACCAAGCAAATTTGATCATTAAGGCCTTGTTCGGTTGCGTGTGGATCCGAGTGGATTGAAGGGGTTTGAGGGAGATTTAAACCTTTTATTAGTCAAAATATGAACCAATCCTTGCCAATCCCCTCCAATCCTCTTGGGGAGAGGATTAACCGAACAAGGCCTAAGGGGGGAGGGAGGTTGGTGGGGTGGGTGGGCCGGGGTGAAATTAGAATAAAAGTGCGAAAACCAAGAAGGAAAGGAAATTTTGTTTGGAAAATGAATTCCTCGTTTGTAAAACATTCATGTTATTCTGGAAGTTAAATTACAAAGTTTAGAAGAAAAAAACAATGATATGTGAGTTTTCAAAACCACTGTCACGTCGCCGGTCATACAATTTTGGCTTGAGAGGGGGGGGGGTGGTCTACACGGTATAAAAAGTTAAATGTTAATTAGTTTGATTGAAAGTTTAAAGATGAAAAATGAACTTAGTTTTTTGAGAAACGTGGTACACACACACACACATCCTATCCGTCTGAGCACCTCCGAGAGATTAACTCGTTAGATATGAAAAGTCTGAAATAAATCCAAACCCCTATGAGCACTTCTCAGATAGGACGTGCTACTCCCATAGGAGTTGATGAATTTTCCCAAAGAGGAAGAGTGATGTAGCATAGCAGTAGAAAATATTTCCCTCGGTTAAGAACCAAGATTTAATCGAACCAGTAAGAGTCTACAAGCTAACAAGATAAGCAGGACCTGCACACAAACAAAATAAATGCTTGCACCCAAATTGGCAAGGGGGTTGTCAATCCCTCGTCTTCCTAGTTGCAAGGTTGAAAGTAAATAGTGGTAGATAGTGTGGCAAAGCGGCAAAATAACAAAAGTAAATAAAAGAGCAAATTGAGTAACACAAGTATTGATAGAGAATGGACCCGGGGGCCATAGGTTCACTAGTGGCATCTCTCTTGAAAGCAGGTAATGGCATTGTAAACCAATTACTGTTGGGCAACTCGCAGAAAAACAACATTCATAACTATGATCATTCATGGTATAATCTTATATAGGCATCACGTCTGTGACAAGTAGACCGTAATGCAACTGCATTTACTACTATTACTCCACCCCGAAACCGCTATCCAGCATGCATCTAAAGGTATTAAGTTCAATGAAAAACAGAGGAACGCAATAAGCAAGATGAAATGATGTAGATAGAAAAAAACCTAGCAATAAGATCAATCACGTTGTTTTATCCTTAGTAGCAAAAAACACATAACGTGTCTTCTCCCCATTCTGTCACTAGAATATAGATCACCGTGAGGTTGGACCCACTACTATGCACCACTCCCTCTGAAGAATTGCCCATCTATCATGGCCAGAGAAGACAAATAACTAGAAAAGCATACACAGACACTTAAGTATACAACAACAAAAATTCAAAAAATCAATTATATTCAATGAACAATGTGATCATAGATCCACAAATCATTAGATCCCAACAAACACACCACAAGAATTACGTCGGAATGATCTCAGAGGAGATCATTGTATTGAATATCCAACATAGAGAGAAGAAGCCATCTAGCTACTATTACGGACCCGTAGGTCCTAAAGGAACTACACACATCATCATCATGGAGGCAACAATGATTGATGAAGAGGCCTCCTGTGGTGGCTTCCCCCTCCGGCAGAGCACCAGAACAGGGCTCCAGATGGGATCGCCTCGGAACAGAGGCTTGTGGCGGTGATAAAATTCATTCAGGTTTGCTTCTGAGGGTTATGGGAATTTTAGGATTTATAGGCGAAAGATTTAGGTCAAACGAAGGCTCTCGGGCCCCAAATGGGCAAGTGGCGCGTCCACCCCCACCCTAGTTGTGCCACTTGTCCATGTGGCTGCCTCGTGGGTCCCCTCTATCTCTCTCGAAGTTTCTAGGTTCCTTTGTTTTCCAGAAAAAAAAACATCAAAAAATGGCATCATATGTGGACCTTTCCAGATATGGATATTCCACGAAACCAAAAAAACAAGCAAAAATAGGAACTGACACTAGACACTAAATTAATAGTTTAGTCCAAACAATAGTATAAAATGATATAAAAACATATAAAAGTGATAATATAATAGCATTACACAATCAAAAATTGTAGATACGTTGAAGACGTATCAGGAAGTCATCAAAGTCATGTCTTTAGTTTATCTTCAATATTTATCTTAGAACTGAAATAATAGTTATTTTGTTATGTTATGCATTATCCTATGGGTTATGCTCCAGACTTGTATCATGACTTTATTTCTTCTCTCCTTGTGAGCTCTCTGTAGTCCCTACATCGGTTTGCAAAGCGGGAGCTACCGATCATTATCAAATACTTATGACATACAGAAATTTACAAGTAGGATAACATTAATTTTTATAACGATTATACCTTTATCGGAAGAACCGTTCTTCTTATCCGCCAAATACTTCTTGCAATTATGTTTCCAGTGTCCCTTCTGCTTATAGTAGAAACATTCAGTCTCTTTAGAGGCTCTGCCTTGTTCTTCTTCTGAGGCTCGGTCTTACCGGCTTCAGTAGATTTCTTCTTCTTGGACTTACCCTTCTTCTTGAAACTGGTGGTCTTATTGACCATCAACATTATTTTGTTCTTCTGCATTCCAACTTCCATAGTTTTGAGCATAGAAAACAACTCGTTTGCACTTTTCTCCATCCCATTCATGTTGTAATTCATGATTAAGCCATCGTAAAATGGGGGAGTGAAGCAAGCACAATATCTATATCGAGTGTTGGAGGAATTCCAAATTCTAGAGAAGCCAGTCTATCAACATAGCCAGCAAGCTTTACTATATGCTCACTCATTGAGGAACCCTCTTTCATCATGCATTCAATCAAGGCCTTGGTTAATTTAAAATGCTCGGTCCTTGCCCGCTTCTTGTACAAAACTTCCAGTGACCCAATTATAGATTGAGTATTAGATCGTTCAAAACGTTGAGGACCATGCAAGTTAATAGGAGGCATTGGACTGAATGTCGGAAACATAGTCATCACTGCGAGCAGTGTAAGCAGCAACTTCTTCTGGTGTTGCATCCTTTCCAGGAGCATCACCCAGGGGCTGATCCAGCATGTCCTCCTTCATAGCACTCCTGAGAACCATTCTCAGGTTCCGGATCCAATCCGCATAGTTTCCACCATTAGCAGCCAACTTTTCTTTCTCTAACATAGGGGCTAAGTTGAACATATTGCGAGCCATTGATCTACAACAACACAAAATTCATTTGGACATTTATTCATAATTAATGTTGCACTAGTGTTAAAAAAATATTAATATAAAGTGCACTCCCACTCAAATTAATATCTCTCATAACTATTAGTGAGTCATTCAAGATCTAAATCTAGTTCTCAATCATTGATGTGGACATCACTAGTGACGAGAATTTTGACCGGTGGGCAAACTATTGCCGATCATATCACCATATTACTCTTGTTTGTCTTTCGATGTTGCGTGCTCTGAGCTCATAACGATTCTGCAAGAACTTCAAGATAACCGAGTGCTATCTGCATACATGGTCTGACCATCTCCGTCTTACACATCTCATCTTGTTTGTACTCATGTGGACATGATGTACTCCGTGGTGCCCAAATGTTGTAGACGGTTGCAACACTGGGAAGAGCACCTTTTAACTTGATATTTACTATGAGAGATCACCCTAATAATTGACTACTAGGCAATCAAAGGGTGCAAAAAACAAAGGGATAAATGATAACCCACAAGTATAGGGGGTCACGACAGTCTTCAAGTGTAGTATTTCACCCAAATTTGTTGATTCCACACAAGGGGAGCCAAAGAATATTTATGAGCCTTAGCGGTTGAGTTATCAATTCAACCACACCTGGGAAATAATATTTATGTAGCAAAGTGTTTAGTAGCACAGTAGTTTGATAATTTTGATAGTAGCAGTAATAGTAACATATCATATCCTGGGGGCTACGCACACAACCAGGAGAAAGAGTATTAAACCATTTCTTAACATCACCCTTTAATGAGAAAGGATATGACTTGAGAATATATGGTAGCGAACTTTTTCCTCATGAGAAAATATGGTAGCTATAAAGTTCAATTTGGTAAGGTGTGCAACAACAGTTTCATAACCATGAAATGATCAAATTCCACCAAAGTAATTAACTCGGGATTGACAGAAAATTCATAAACCTTATCGGTAACAAAGATAGGAGAAGTATCAAACTTAGGATCATATTTCATTCTCTCTATCATAGCCTTTTCTTTTAGCTTACTCAATAGTTTCTTAACATCCTCTCTATCATTACAAGCAAGAAATTCTCTAGCTATCTCCCCATCCATAACGTAACCATCAAGTATCTTAGGCATCTCAACTCTAGTAGGGGAGCTAGGCATAATAGTTGGATCATAATTTTCATCAGTTTCAACAGTTTCAAGTTCTTTAGCTTTAGCAATTTGTTCATCAAGAAATTCACCTAGTGGCATAGTATCATCAAACAAAGTACTAGCATCATCACAAGTTTCATTTATAGCAGAGTAGTATCATCAATTACTTGTGACATATCAGATAGAATAGCAGGTGGTAGCGTTGCAAGCCTACTTAAAACAGAAGGTGAATCAATTGCAGAGCTAGATGGAAGTTCCTTACCCCCCCCCCCCTCATCTTAGAGGGTACGGTCTTAGTCTCTGCGTCTTTCAGATTCTTCATAGTGTAAAATCCCAAGTGAACTCAATAAATAAAGGTATGCTCCCCGGCAACAGCGCCATAAAATGGTCTTGGTAATCCACGAGTATAGGGGACCGTGACAGTCTTCGAGGGTAGTATTTCATCCAAATTTGTTGGTTCGAGAAAAGGGGAGCCAAAGAATATTTATGAGCCTTAGAAGTTGAGTTGTTGAAAGGTAGTGGATGTCGCCTAGAGTGGGATGAATAGGCGCTTTAAAATAGTTATGGTTTAGGCTTGAACAAATGTGGAATAAAACTAGCATTTAATTTTTCAAGCACAAAACCTAAAACAACTAGGCTCACCTATGTGCACCAACAACTTATGCTAAGCAACATAAAAAATCTGGTGATAGAAAGATATATATCATGAAACACTATGGCTATCACAAAGTAAAGTGCATAAGTAAAGGGTTCGGGTAAGAGATAACCGAGGTACGCGGAGACGATGATGTATCCAGAAGTTCACACCCTTGCGGATGCTAATCTCTGTTTGGAGCGGTGTGGAGGCACAATGCTCCCCCCAAAAACCACTAGGGCCACCGTAATCTCCTCATGCCCTCGCACAATGCAAGCCGTGATTCCAGTAAGGGACCCTTCAGGGCGGTCACCTAACCCGTACAAATGGCAACCCTTGGGGGGCTGGGTCACTAAACCCGTACAATTTGGCAACCCTTGGGGGCGGTCACGGGAACCCGTTAAATTGCTCGGGGCAATCTCCACAACTTAATTGGAGACCCGGCGCTTGCCCAGAGCTTTACACCACAATGACTGAGCTCCGAGACACCATAAACCGTCTAGGGTTCCCAAGCATGCCAGAGGAACAAGCTCTAGGGTACCAAGCACCCAAGAGTAATAAGCTTCTCAACTTTTCACTTCCATGTATCACCGTGGAGAACTCAAACCGGTGCAACTAATGCAATGGCAAGAGCACACGAAGTGGTCAAGTCCCTCACTCCCAAATCCCACCCAAGAAACAAAAGCTATGGAGGAATATGAGATGAAGAACTAGGAGATCACCAAGAACTCCATAATCTAGATCCAAGGGTTTCCCCTCACATAGAGGAGAAAATGATTGGTGGAAATGTAGATCTAGATCTCCTCTCTCTTTTCCCTCAAGAACTAGCAAGAATCATTGGAGGGAAGAAGGTCAACAATGGGGGAAGAACACGAGCTAAAGAGATAAGAACCATTGGGGAAGAAGACCCTCTTAAATAGGCCCTCCCAAATCCAACTGTTACACCCACATCCCGCACATAAGCGGTACTACTGCTTCGGAGAGCGGTACTCCCGCTCAGATGGTAGTATCCACAGAGCAGTGCAATGGCGAGGAGCCACGAGCGGTAGTGCCGCCAGAGCGGTACTACCGCTCGCCCTAGCGGTACTACCGCTGGGGTTGCAGCTCAAGGGCCTATGGAGATATGGCAGGCCAGTAGAGTGCGGCAGTACCACAACAACGGTACTATCGCCCAGTGAGCGGTACTACCGCTTATAAGATGTAGTACCATGCACCCACTGCTGCCCTACTACCTCTGAGAGCGCAATAGATCCAGAAGAAATTGGATAACCGGAAGTGGAGCAGTAGTTGGCGGGCAGTACTATCGCTTATAAGCAGTACTACCGCTTATAAGCGGTACTACCGCTCGCACTACCGTTCTACTGCCGCGCGACCGGACACGACAATTCGAGTCCCCAAAAGCAGCGGTACTAGCCGCGGAATTGGATAGGGGAGGTACTGCTTATAAGCGGCACTACCACTTCCCAGAGCAGTACTAACGCAGGAGTGCTACAAAGAAGCCCAAGCAAAACAGATGGATACAATAAAACCTAAACTGCCATAACTTCTACCAATAAGCTCCGAAATGAGCAAACTCAAGCTTGTTGGATAGATGACGACAAATACTATCCAATAGTAAGAAGAGATAGTACAAAAATGCCAATTATATAGAGATGTGAAACATCATAAAAAATGCATATGAACTCCGTTTTCGTTGACCTCGAGCTTGTCATGAGATGACCATAAGCTCTAAAACTCACAAAGAAACACCAAACAAGAACCAAGAAAGATGATGCAAGGATGCAATGGTTTGAGCTCTCTACGAATGATATGATCAAGGTACTCACTTGAGAGCAGCCCTTGATAGTACGACAATCGATCGTATAACCCGGTCTCCCAACTACCACCATGAGATAGGTAAAATAGAAAACCTATCAAGGGAAAACCTTTGCCTTGCACATAGTCCACTTGAGCTAGATGATGACGATCTTGACTCCCTCAAGTTGGACCTCCTTTCTTGATTGTGTTGGCTTGATGAAGACTAGTTGATTACTCCCCGATACTCCACTATGGGTGACCCACTCTTTGACACATCTTCACAAGTCCATTGTTGCCATAATGGATGGCAAGCTTCAAGGACGTGATCTCTTCGTGATGCTCCACTTGAACTTGCACACCGCAACCTAACCCCGCATAGAACTCTCACGTAGACCATGGGTTAGTACACAAAGTGTAACGGACAATGCTTACCATACCATGGGATCACTTGTTCCCTTTCGGTACATCTTCTACGCTTTGCACGTTGATCAACTTGATTCACACTTTGACTTAGTCTTGATAACCCTTGTATCATGTCTTCTACATTGGATAATTCCTAGAATAACACCTTGGTCATCTCATAAACTCGTTGAAACCAACACATGGACTTCAAGAAATGCCTATCAACAAATCTTCAAATATAATTGAAGGCAACCATTAGTCCATAGAGAATGTCATCAATTACCAAAATCATACATGGGGCACCATGCTCTTTCAGTTGTCAATTCAACCACACCTGGGAAATAATATTTTTTGCAGCAAAGTGTTTAGTAGCACAGTAGTTTGATAATTTTGATAGTAGCAGTAACAGTAACAATAGTAACAGGAACATTAACAAAAGCAATTTGTACTGATTGTAATAGCAACAACAATAGTAAATTAGCAAAGACCAATATGCGAAAAGCGTGGGAATTGGATCAACGATGGATATTTGTGTTGGATGATATTCATCATATAATAGTCACAACCTAGAGTGATACACAATAGATCCAATTCATCAATTCAATGTAGGCATGTATTCCGTATATAGTCATATGTGCTTATAATAAGAACTTGCATGACATGTTTTGTCCTACCCTCCTGTGGCAGCGAGGTCCATAAGGAAACTAAGGGTTATTAAGGCCTTCTTTTAATAGAGAACCGGAACAAAGCATTAACACATGGTGAATGCATGAACTCCTGGAATTATAGTCATCCTCGGAGAGTATCCCAACTATTGTCACTTTGGGGTCTACGGATCCGAACAATAACAAGTGCATATAACTAGCACATAGGATCAAGAACTCAAATATATTCATGAAAACATAGAGGGTTCAGATCTGAAATCATGGCACTCGGGCCCTAGTGACAAGCATTAATCATAGCAAAGTCATAGCAACATCAATCTCAGAACATAGTGAATACTAGGGATCAAGCCCTAAGAAATTGACTCGGTTACATGACAAATATCATCCAACTCCATCACTGTCCAGCAAGCCTATGAAGGAATTACTCACTCCTAGTGGTGAGCATCATGGAATTTTTTATGGAGAAGGGTTGATGATGATGACGGCGACGAATCCCCCTCTCTGGAGCATCGAATGGACTCCAGATCAGCCCTCCCGATGAAGAACAGGAGGTGGGAGCGGCTCCGTATCGTAAAACATGATGCTTCCTTCTCTCTGATTTTTTTTCTCCGCTAGAGGGTACTTATGGAGTTGGAGTTAGGGCTAACGGAGGCCTGTGGGACCCACGAGCTCATAGGGCGTGCCCTAGGGGGCGCCTCCTGAGCTCGTGGCTCTCTAGTGTCCCCCTCCAGTAGTTCTCTTCACCAAATATTTTTTATATATTCGAAAAATAATTTCTGTAAATATTCAGTCCGATCCAAGAACTTTTATTTCTGCACAAAAATAACACCATGGTAGTTCTGCTGAAAACAACATCAGTCCCGGTTAGCTTCATTCAAATCATGCAAATTAGAGTCCAAAAAACAAGAGCAGAAGTGTTCAGAAAAGTAGATACGCTTGGGACGTATCAATAAACATCTCATGCGATTCATAAAAGCATGATATGGTATAGCCCTGGGTGGCGGGTATCCACTATGATCATCTTCAGTTGAAGTGTCGTGACGGCCAATATTTCATTGTCATGGCAACTGTTTCAAAAACGTTTCCATGGCGACCATTTTAGAAAATGTTGCCGTGGCACCAAATTCAGAAATTCTGCCATGGCACAAAATTATAGCTACTTGTCCCGCGCCAAGTACACCTTCTCCACGTTAGGGTCCTCCTTGTACGCTTTGCCATCGTCACCTATAACATGTGTCAATATCGTGGCTCGAGCCATCATGACGTGACACGCAGGCCACTTAACATTTGAACATATAACCATCTCATGCATAAACTCATTATCATGACGATGGCTATACCACATCATATGCATACCCTGCAAAACCAAGTTAGACGTCCTCTAATCGGTTTTAGCAAAATTTTAGTACGTGGTTAACCAATTATACCAAATAATACTAACTAACTACGTCCACAATATAAACAATGGTTCTTGATGTTAAATTAAGTTTCGGGGTGTGTGAAACAAGAGACTTTATTAAAAATATCTAGCCCCACACTAAACTTTGTCAAATATGCGTGACCCCCTAGAAGATCATCCATCTTCAGCACCCTCTTGTGTATGCGATGGTTCACTATTCTCGACTATGATGAAGCCCAAGGAACTGTCCACAGATCATCGAACAGCCAGAGCCGATCGATTGTCAGAACCTTGTAACAAAGCTACATCATACTGTCGATGAACTGCACCGAAGCAACACTCGAGGGAAGCATAGCAAGAACATCAACCCTCACATCCACATGTGATCTAGATCAAAACCCGCACCTACTCATATAACCGCACATGATGCCATAGTTGGGAAATGTAGTAGAAAATACAAAAAATTGCACCTACGCACACCCAAGATCAATATGAAGATGCATAATGAGTTGTGGTCACGATATTTACCGTCACTGAGTTGCAGCGGAAGAAGAACGTTTTGGTGTAGATCGTACTTGGAGTCCCTCGACCATCGATGAAAGATCCCGCGATTTGGCCACGAACGGTCCCTCGAACCGAAGACCGAAAGCACGGCCTCTCTACTTGGTTGCAAGCGTGCAGCCTTCACAATCTGGCAACGCTTCACCGTCAAGAGATAATCATCACTGGAGAATTAGAGGGAGGAGATTAGAACCACACCGGGATTCTAATTATGAGGATTAGAGGAACTAGACCAATCTCTAATTAGTCAACTAGGACCAACTAGAACTTGGGCTAGATGAACTAGAGTAGGCTCCAAAACTTGTATATTTAATAGAGCAAAAAACCCTAGTATATATAGGTTGGAGGGGAGGGAGAGGGCAGCCACCAAGGAGGGGAAGTCCCTCCTTGGTGAGCCGGCCAAGGGAGGGGAGGAGGAGTCCTCCCCCTCTCTGATTTGGCCTCCTTCCATGCCAAAGGGGGTGCCTCCCACACTTGGGCCTTGGTGGCCCAAGTTGCCTTCCACCACTTGGCCTTTTAAGGCCCATTGATATTTAAATTAATATAAAAGACTTTTAATTATTATTAGACCCTTTTATATACAATTTAACATCACTTGAAACATTTTCCACCTATATATTAATTTTTTGGAATACCCGGTATTGCTCGATAAACTTCGAAACCCTTCCGATGACCCCGAAATGCTTCCGGATCCTCTTGGAACTATTCTGAATATTAATGAAACAATTCCAAAAATATATTCTCATCACTTCTGTCCTACTAACACTCAGCAGATCGTGATGGTCTTAAGATTGTGAACGAAACCCTTCGTTCAATGACCGATAGCGGAACTGTGGATGTCCATATCGATCCCTATGAGCACATGAATGATATTCGAGTGTACTTTTGGTTATTATGTGATGTTTCCTTTACTTCGTGATACTTTACAAAACCCAGGATGCATCGGTATCCTCCTGAGTTATCACATGCTCACTATACCGATATCCTCATTACCGATTTTCTTTTTCTTTCTCATTATCGTGTTTCGGCATCCCCGTGACATAGTCACTTGTGTCTGGCCAGACGATGATGGATGCCATCACACCGAGAGGGACCTAAGAATATCTCTCCATTGTCGGAGGAGCAAATCCCACTCTTGAGTTTTCTAGTCCATTGTCAAACTTTCCGATGAACCTATAAGTTGTCATTATGATCACCGTATTACAAGTGACATTTGAGCAGCCCAAAAACCCCCGTATGGTAAGAAGTGACCACAATACTCTCATGGTCAAAGGAGCAAAATCACATGTTAACACTCTGTGTTATTACAATTGACGAGAGACAATATTAACTCAATTCATAACACACAAGATTGGGTCGATTCAATATGATCGCTCTTCCAACGTCATAATCTCAATGTTATTTTAGGACTATCGTTTAACACTTAACGATATTATAAGATCAGGAAAATGCGATCACCAACAACACTTGATCTAGTCCTGGAGGCAAGACTAGGAACCTTCTATTTATCCGTTTATCATTCCACCCATGCATATGAGTTTCCGACTGAATCACATATTCCAGGATCATAGCAGTTATAGCATAGTATATAAACTCTTTAATTATGAATATGGAAAAATAATAATACAAATATTATTGCCTCTAGGGAATATTTCCAACAAGGGGGGCCCAAGGCCGTCACAACGGCTGCCCAATAAAAATGCCCCGGGCCACATACGGGAATATCAAGTCCCAGCCAGGGGTAATGCCCCGTCTCGGGCACCTGCAGCTAGGCACGTGCCATTGGCCGGTTGCCGGCAAGAACCACCGAAGGGGGCATTGACCAATGCCCTTCTCGATCTGGAGAGGGGCCACCCAACTATCGGGCACCTCCAGCCGTCGTAGACGCGCCATTCATCGCCGCCGCCCGTGCTTCCCGCGTCGCGCCAGCCCCATAAACCTCCAAACGCAAGCTGATGACCCACAAGTAAAGGGGATCTATCGTAGTCCTTTTGAAAAGTAAGAGTGTCGAACCCAACGAGGAGCAGAAGGAAATGACAAGTGGTTTTCAACAAGGTATTCTCTGCAAGCACTGAAATTATCGGTAACAGATAGTTTTGTGATAAGATAATTCATAACGGGTAACAAGTAATGAAAGTAAACAAGGTGCAGCAAGGTGGCCCAAACCTTTTTGTATCAAAGGACAAGCCTAGACAAACTCTTATATAAAGCAAAGCGCTCCCGAGGACACATGGGAATTGTCGTCAAGTTAGTTTTCATCCTGCTCATATGATTCGCGTTCATTACCTTGATAATTTGATATGTGGGTGGACCGGTGCTTGGGTGCTGCCCTTCCTTGGACAAGCCTCCCACTTATGATTATCCCCTCTCGCAAGAATCCGCAACTACGAAAGAAGAATTAAGGTAAACCTAACCATAGCATGAAACATATGGATCCAAATCACCCCCTTACGAAGCAACGCATAAACTAGGGTTTAAGCTTCTGTCACTCTAGCAATCCATCATATACTTATTACTTCCCAATGCCTTCCCCTAGGCCCAAATAATGGTGAAGTGTCATGTAGTCGACGTTCACATTACACCACTAGAGGAAAGACAACATACATCTCATCAAAATATCGAACGAATACCAAATTCACATGATTACTTATAACAAGACTTATCCCATGTCCTCAGGAACAAACGTAACTACTCACAAAGCATATTCATAATCATAATCAGAGGAGTATTAATTATTATTAAGGATCTGAACATATGATGTTCCACCGAATAAACCAACTAGCATCAACTACAAGGAGTAATCAACACTACTAGCAACCCACAGTTACCAATTTGAGATTTTGAGATCAAGATCGAATACAAGAGATGAACTAGGGTTTGAGAGGAGATGGTGCTGGTGGAGATGTTCGTGGAGATTGACCCCCTCTCGATGATAGGATCATTGGTGATGATGATGGCGATGATTTCCCCCTCCCGGAGGGATGTTTCCCCGACAGAACAGCTCCGTCGGAGCCCTAGATTGGTTCTGCCCAGGTTCCGCCTCCAAACGGCGGCGCTTCGTCCCGAAAGCTTCCTTCTGATTTTTTTCTAGGTCAAAGCACACCATATAGCCAAAGATGGGCACCGGAGGCCTGCCAGGGGCCCACAAGGACGGGGGGCGCGCCCAGGGGGTAGGGTGCGCCCTCCAACTTTGTGGCTGGCTGGTGGCCCCCCTCTGGTTCTTTCTTCGCCCAATATTTTTTATATATTCCAAAAACATGCTCCGTGAAGTTTCAGGACTTTTGGAGTTGTGCAGAATAGGTCTCTAATATTTTCTCTTTTTCCAGTCCAGAATTCCAGCTGCCGGCATTCTCCCTCTTCATGTAAACCTTATAAAATAAGAGAGAAAAGGCATAAGTATTGTGATATAATGTGTAATAACAGCCCATAATGCAATAAATATTGATATAAAAGCATGATGCAAAATGTGCGTACCAGCTCCGCCAAGCTTAGACCTCGCTTGTCCTCAAGCGAAAGCCGATATCTATAAACATGTCCACATGTTTAGAGATAGATGTGTCAATAAAATAAAATACAGACATGAGAGCATCATGATCATCTTTAGAACAACAACATATAATGCCATATGGTTTCTTATGATAAAGTAACAATTCATTCACAAGGCAAAGTATGAATCGAAAACTTCATTGAAAACTAACAAACTATGATCTCGGTCATTGAAACAATTGAATTTATCATAACATCGGGAAGAGTCAATAAAAGAGCCTTTTAGCAAGTCCACATACTCAACTATCATTTAATCTTTCACAATTGCTAACACTCACGCGATACTAATGGGTACAAAGTTTTAATCGGACATAGAGAAAGATAGGGGCTTATAGTTTTGCCTCCCAACCTTTTACCTCAAGGGTAATGTCAACAATAATACTTTATGGAAACCTACATCCGAGTGGATATATATATATATATATATATATATATATATATATATATATATATATATATATATATATATATATATATATCCGAATCTCTCCAACACATAGAGCTTGCCAAAGGAAAAAGTGTAAAAAAGAAAGGTGATGATCACCATGACTCTTGTATAAGGGTAGAAGACAAAAGTAAAAGATAGGCCCTTCGCAGAGGGAAGCAGAGGTTGTCATGCACTTTTGTGTTTGGATGCACAAAATCTTAATGCAAAAGAACGTCACTTTATATTGCCGCTTGTGATAAAGACCTTTATTATGCAGTCCGTCGCTTTTATTTATTCCATATCACAAGTTCGTATAAAGCTTATTTTCTTCACACTAATAGATCATGCATATTTAGAGAGCAATTTTTATTGCTTGCACCGATGAAAACTTACTTGAAGGATCTTACTCAATCCATAGGTAGGTATGGTGGACTCTCATGGCAAAACTGGGTTTAGGGATGTTTGGAAGCACAAGTAGTATCTCTACTTGGTGCAAAGAATTTGGCTAGCAATGAGAGGGAAAGGCAAGCTCAACATGTTGGATGATCCATGAAAATATAACTTCTATTTGGATATAACAAAAACATAACCATTTATGTTGTGTTCCTTGTCAACATCAACCTTTTAGCATGTCATATTTTAATGAGTGCTCACAATTACAAAAGATGACCAAGATAGTATATTTATATGTGAAGCCTCTCTTTCTTTATCAATTCCTATTAATTGCAACAATGACCAAAACTATGTTTGTCAACTCTCAACAACTTTTATTCATCATAGTCTTTATATGTGAAGTCATTACTCTCCATAAGATCAATATATGAACTTTTAATTTCTTTCTTTTATTTAATTCCCTCAAGATCATAGAAAGAAAGCAAAGCCCTCAACTCAAAACTATTCTTTATTATATATCTCACGGACTCGATTACATAGATAGAGATCGAAGCAAAACTCAACGCTAGATCATACTAAAAACTTTATTCTACTAGATCAAGATATAACCAAAAGGATCGAACTAAGAAAAATGATAAAGATAAAGATGTGGTGATGATACGATACCGGGACACCTCCCCTAAGCTTGGCAGTTGCCAAGAGGAGTGCCCATACCCATGTATTTATGTCTCTTTCTTCGGAGGTGGTGATGATGGAGTTAATGATAAAGCAGGTTCGTCGTCCATCTTCCAAGGCATAGGCTCACCATCATAGAATCTGCAGCCAAACTCATCCTCTTGAATCTATATTCATACTCACAGTTTTGGTTCTGCAGGTCATAGATCTGGGCTTGGAGGTGCTCGATTTTCTCATGAAGCCTGAAGATGGCCTCCTCAATTCTCTTGGGGTCCAGCTTGTGCTTGTTGGTGAACTCCGCAATCATCATGTGGTTGGCGTTGAGTCCACATTCCACCATCCCTTCACACTTGAAAACTTGCTGCTCCATTGCTTCGACTCTTGTCTCCATGCTTCCGGTCTTCTTCGGCCCCTCAACATCACGGATATGCAGCACCCCCTCATGCATCTCAATGGCTCGAGGGTGTCGCAGCACCTCCACAAGGTAGGGGTTGATGACCTTCTTGAAAAACTTGTCCTTGGGGGCGCTTGGAGACGTCATGGTGATCTGGATCTGTCAGAAAAATAGCTTGAAACAAAAGCAGGAGATATTGTCGTGGTATGGTGGTCAAAACCTTCGGGAGATTATATAATTAATTTTTACCGACCATAAGAAGTATCGTGCAAGAAAACGGAGTTCGGAGGGCACACGAGGTGGCCACAAGGACAGGGGGCGCGCCCTCCACCCTTGTGGACGCCTCGTGTCTCTTTCGGACTACTTTTAATTTCCTAATTTTTTAAATATTCCAAAACGGAGAAAATTTATCATTGGAAACGTTTTGGAGTCGGTTTACTTACCGTACCACATACCTATTCCTTTTCGGAGTCTGAAACATTCCGGAAAGTGTCCCTTATGTACTCCTCCGATGTTGCGGTATTAATTATATTGGTCTCAACATTTATGGGAGTACCTGAGATATAATGTTTGATTCTTTGACCATTTACCACATTCGGCATTGTTAATTCTTATGGCACAGGAACGATAGACCTCCTCGATAATGTATGGACCTTCCCATTTAGAGAGAAGGTTTCCTGCAAAAGATCTTAAACGAGAGTTGTATAGCAAAACATGATCACCTACATTAAACTCACGCTTTTGTATCCTTTTATCATGCCATCTTTTAACTCTTTCTTTAAACAACTTGGAGTTTTCATAGGCTTGGGCTCTCCATTCATCAAGTGGACTAATGTCAAATAACCTATTCTCACCGGCCAGTTTGAAATCATAGTTGAGCTCTTTAATAGCCCAATATGTCTTATGTTCTAGTTTGAGAGGTAAATGACATGGTTTTCCTTAAATCATTTTATATGGAGACATACCCATAGGATTCTTATAAGCGGTTCTATAAGCCCACAAACCATCATCTAGTTTCTTAGACCAATTCTTTCTAGATCTATTAACAGTCTTTTGCAAAATTAATTTAATCTCTCTATTGCTCAATTCTACTTGCCCACTAGACTGAGGATGATATGGAGATGGAATTCTATGATTGACATCATACTTAGCAAGCATTTGACGGAAAACGCCATGAATAAAATGTGAACCACCATCAGTCACTAAATATCTAGGGACTCCAAACCTCGGAAAAATAACTTCTTTAAGCATCTTAATAAAAGTGTTATGATCAGCACTACTAGTTGGGATAGCTTCTACCCACTTAGTAACGTAAGCAATAGCAACTAAAATATGTGTATACCCATTAGAGGAAGGAAAAGGTCCCATATAACCAAAGCCCCAGACATCAAATGGTTCAATAACAAGTGAATAGTTCACAGGCATTTCCTGACGTCTACTAATATTGCCAATTCTCTGGCACTCATCACAAGATAAGACAAACTTACGGGCATCCTTAAAGAGAGTGGGCCAATAGAACCCGGATTGCAATACCTTATGTGCAGTTCTATCTCCAGCGTGGTGCCCTCTGTAAGACTCGGAGTGGCACTTGCGTAGGATATGTTCCAGTTCATGCCCAGGTACACAATGTCTAATAACACCATCTACTACTTCTTTATAAAGATGTGAGTCATCCCAAAAGTAATGTCTTAAATCATAGAAAAACTTTTTCTTTTGCTGGTATGTAAAACTAGGTGGTATAAATTTAGCAACAATATAATTAGCATAATCAGCATACCATGGAGTACTACAAGAAGCATTTATGAAATTTAATTGCTCATCAGGAAAGCTATCATCAATAGGCAGTGGGTCATCAAGAACATTTTCTAACCTAGACAAGTTGTCTGCAACGGGGTTCTCAGCTCCCTTTCTATCAACAATATGCAAATCAAATTCTTGTAGCAAGAGAACCCATCTAATGAGTCTAGGTTTGGCATCTTTATTTTCCATAAGATATTTAATAGCAGCATGATCAGTGTGAATAGTTACTTTAGAATCAACAATATAAGGTCTCAACTTATCACATGCAAATACAACTGCTAAAAATTCTTTTTCAGTAGTATCATAATTTCTCTGGGCACTGTCTAGAGTTTTACTAGCTTACTGAATAACATTTAATTTCTTATCGACTTTTTTTCCTAGAACAGCATAATCACTAGCATCACACATAATTTCAAAGGTTAAGTTCCAATCAGGTGGCTGAACAATAGGTGCAGAGATCAAGGCTTTCTTAAGTATTTCAAATGCTTCTACACAATCATCATTAAAACAAAAGGAACACCTTTTTTAAGAGATTGGTGAGAGGCCTAGAAATTATAGAGAAGTCTTTAATAAACCTCCTATAGAAACCAGCATGACCAAGGAAACTTCGTATACCTTTGATATCTTTAGGACACGGCATCTTTTCAATAGCATCGACTTTAGCTTTATCAACAATACCTCTTTCAAAAAATTTATGCCCCAAGACAATACCTTCATTAGCCATAAAGTGGCATGATGTCTACTAGGACTACGTCGGTATATCCCCAAAGAGGAAGGGATGATGCAACACAACGACGGTAGGTATTTCCCTTAGTGAAGAAACAAAGGTTATCAAACCAGTCGGAGAACCAAGCAACACAATGTAAACAGCCCCTGCACACAAATAACAACCACTCGCAACCTGACATGTTAAAGGGGTTGTCAATCCCTTTCGGGTAACGGCACCTCAAGATGGTGCGTGGACGGGAAATAAATTATAGTAGATTGAATAAATAGATCGCAAATAAAATAAAATGCAGCAAGGTATTTCTGTATTTTTGGTTTAATAGATCAGAAAATAAATGCAAAGGAAAAGTAGATCGCAAAGGCAAATATATGAGAAAGAGACCCGGGGGCTGTAGATTTCACTAGTGGCTTCTTTCGAGAAAATAGCAAACGGTGGGTGAACAAATTACTGTTGGGCAATTGATAGAACTTCAAATAATCATGACAATATCCAGGCAATGATCATTATATAGGCATCACGTCCAATATTAGTAGACCGACTCCTGCCTGCATCTACTACTATTACTCCACAGATCGACCGCTATACATCATGCATTTAGTGTATTAAGTTCATGGATAAACGGAGTAATGCAACAAGAACGATGACATGATGTAGACAAGATCTATCTATGTAGAGATAGACCCCATCGTTTTATCCTTAGTAGCAACGATACATACGTGTCGGTTCCCCTTCTGTCACTGGGATCAAGCACCGTAAGATCGAACCCACTACAAAGCACCTCTTCCCATTGCAAGATAAATAGATCAAGTTGGCCAAACAAAACCCAAATATCGGAGAAGAAATACGAGGCTATAAGAGATCATGCATAAAAAAGATCAAAGAAACTCAAATACTTTCATGGATATAAAAAGATATAACTGATCATAAACTCAAAGTTCATCAGCTCCCAACAAACACATCGCAAAAAGAGTTACACCATATGGATCTCCAAGAGACCATTGTATTGAGAATTCAGCGAGAGAGAAGAAGCCATCTAGCTACTAACTACGGACCCGAAGGTCTACAAAGAACTACTCACGCATCATCGGAGAGGCACCAATGGAGGTGGTTCTGGACTTTGCGGCGGTCGGAATTGATTTTCGTCGACTCCCCCAGGGTTTTGGGAATATTGGGGTATTTATAGAGCAAAGAGGCGGTCCGGGGGGCAACCGAGGTGGGCACAACCCACCAGGGCGCGCCAAGAAGTGGGTTGTGCTCTCCTCGGGGCACCCCCCAGGCGCAGCCAGGGCCCATTAGGTGTCTTCTGGTCCAAAAAAATCTCCGTGAAGTTTCGTTGCATTTGGACTCTGTCTGATATTGATTTCCTGCGATGTAAAAAACATGCAGAAAACAGCAACTGGCACTTGGCACTATGTCAATAGGTTAGTACCAAAAAATGATATAAAATGACTATAAAATGATTATAAAACATCCAATATTGATAATAACAATAAAAAATTATAGATAAAAATTATAGATACGTTGGAGACGTTGATACGTCTCCAACGTATCTATAATTTTTTATTGTTCCATGCTATTATATTATCTGTTTTGAATGTTTAATGGGCTTTAATATGCTCTTTTATATTATTTTTGGGACTAACCTATTAACCGAAGGCCCAGTGCCAGATACTGTTTTTTTTGCCTATTTCAGTGTTTTGCAGAAAAGGAATACCAAACGGAATCCAAACGGAATGAAACCTTCGCGATGATCTTTCTTGGAACAAACGCAATCCAGAAGACTTGGAGTTGAAGTCTGGAACTCCGCGAGGCGGCCACGAAGTAGGAGGGCGCGCCCAGGGGGTAGGCGCACCCCCCACCCTCATGGGCCCCACGGAGCTCCACCGACGTACTTCTTTCGCCTATATATACTCTTATACCCTAAAAACATGAGGGGGAGCCACGAAACCACTTTTCCACCGCCGCAACCTTCTGTACCCGTGAGATCCCATCTTGGGGCATTTTCCGGCGATCTACCGCAGGGGGAATCGATCACGGTGGGCTTCTACATCAACACCATAGCCTCTCCGATGAAGCGTGAGTAGTTTACCACAGACCTTCGGTTCCACAGTTATTAGCTAGATGGCTTCTTCTCTCTCTTTGGTTCTCAATACAAAGTTCTCCTCGATGTTCTTGGAGATCTATTCGATGTAATGCTTTTTGCGCTGTGTTTGCCGAGATCCGATAAATTATGGATTTATGATCAAGATTATCTATGAATAATATTTTCTCTGAATTCTTATATGCATGATTTGATATCTTTGCAAGTCTCTTCGAATTATCGGTTTAGTTTGGCCTACTAAATTGATCTTTCTTGCAATGGGAGAAGTGCTTAGCCTTGGGTTCAATCTTGCGGTGAACTTTCCCAGTGACAGTAGGGGCAACAAGGCACGTATTGTATTGTTGCCATCGAGGATAAAAATATGGGGTTTATATCGTATTTCTTGAGTTTATCCCTATTCATCATGTCATCTTGCTTAATGAGTTACTCTGTTCTTATGAACTTAATACTCTAGATGCATGCTGGATAGCGGTCGATGTGTGGAGTAATAGTAGTAGATGCAGAATCGTTTCGGTCTACTTGACACGGACGTGATGCCTATATTCATGATGATTGCCTAGATATTCTCATAACTATGCGCCTTTCTATCAATTGCTCGGCAGTAATTTGTTCACCCACCGTAATATATGCTATCATGAGAGAAGCCACTACTGAAACCTATGGCCCCTGGGTCTATTTTACATTATATTAGTTTCCCGTCAACTTGCCAATTTCTGTCGCCGTTTGCAATCTTTACTTTCCAATCTATACAACAAAAATACCAAAAATATTTATCTTACTATCTTTATTAGATCTCACTTTTACGAGTGACCGTGAAGGGATTGACAACCCCTTTATCGCGTTGGTTGCAAGCTTCTTGATTGTTTGTGCAGGTACTAGGTGACTTGCGTGTTATCTCCTACTAGATTGATACCTTGGTTCTCAAAAACTGAGGGAAATACTTGCGCTACTTTGCTGCATCAGCCTTTCCTCTTCAAGGGAAAACCAACGCATGCTCAAGAGGTAGCAAGAAGGATTTCTGGCGCCGTTGCCGGGGAGATCTACTCTCAAGTCAAGACATACCAAGTACCCATCATAAACTCTTCTCCCTCGCATTACATTATTTGCCATTCGCCTCTCATTTCGCTCTCCCCCGCTTCTAAAACGATTTTCAAAAACCTTTGCCTTTTCTTCACCTTCTTCCCGTATGTCTTTTTCTTTGTGTTTCCATGTACCTTCTATTTGCTTGCATCTTTGCTTTCTAAAAATCTATTGATATGGATCCACTTAAAGTGTTCTACTTGGATCATCTTCGATCTATGTGTGCTCGTGCTGAAACCCCAACTAGTTTAGTTGAGGGAATATCTTTAGACGAGTATGCTCATTTTGTGCGTCATCGTTTGTCTGAAAAGGGGAAGCTCTTATGGTATCAAATAAATAGTTTGCAATGCTATGTTTGGAATCTTTGTGAAATTTATGATTTTACTTGTTGCTCTAAGAACCCTAGAAAACACCTTCCCTACCTATGTGAGTTTAATGATAAGGAAATCTTATCATCTTATGGAAAGGGTGTTTATAGTTACTATAATATCAAAAAAATTGAAGAATTTGTCATTTTTAAGGGTGCTCATGAAGTTGTTTATTTGATTGAAAAGTATGATATTACTCTCTACAAATCTCAAAATTCTGACATACTTAAATATTGCTATGAAAACTATGCTCATAATGCCTATGTTAAGGAATTTGTTGAGAGAATGACCGTTGCTTTGGAAGAAAATAATGATATGCACGATTCTCTAGATAATTATGATTCCGATGATTTGATTGAAATATCCCTTGATGAACATGATGCTTGCTATTCTTATGGCCATGATGACAATATTTATGGAGATGAATTTGTTATAGTTCTTTATGTTAAACATGAGATCATTGCTATTGCACCCATACTTGATAGTTCCTTGAATCAAAAGCATGATTGCAATATTTGACTATAAATTCTCTTGATGTCAATTGTGCTAATAATATGCAAAACCCTAAGCTTGGGGATGCTAGTTTTGCTATGTCTACTACTTGTTGCAATGATCATGATTGGGGTGATTCTTTATGATCTTGAAAAATTATTTAAGCCCCATGATGAATATGAGATTGATAATAGTGTTTGCAATAATTTTGATAAAAGTGGGTTTGGAGAGGTCATGACTTTAGTTAATGTTAATCCCACTATCTTGGAAGAGTGTCAACTTTGCATGCATCTGGATCATCTACAGAATATGTTATGTGATAGCTATATTGTTGAATTTGAGTATGATCCCACATGTAATTATTATGAGAGAGGAAAATATGGTTGTAGAAATTTTCATGTTACTAAATTACCTCTCGTTATGTTGAGATTGCTATCGTCTCTTTCTTCTTCCTTGCATATGCTAATTTTTGCTTGCTATGATAATTTGTTTGCTTATAAAATGCCTATGCATAGGAAGTATGTTAGACTTAGATGTGTTTATCACATGTTCTATGATGCTCTCTTTATGCTTTAATTCGTGTATTTGATGTGAGCATCATTGAAATCCCAATGCCTAGCTAAAAAGGCTTTAAACAATAGCGCTTGTTGGGAGGAAACCCAATTTTATTTGTGTTCTTTGCTTTTTGTTCCTGTTTAGTAATAAATAATTCATCTAGCCTCTGTTTAGATGTGGTTTTATGTTTTAATTAGTGTTTGTGCCAAGTAGAACCTTTGGGAAGACATGGGTGAAGTCTTTGCAATCTTGCTGTAAAAAGCAGAAACTTTTGCGCTCGCGAGATTAGATGCCATTTTTTACTGGAGAGTGATTTTAGGTTGATTCTTTTTGCAGATGATTAATATACAAATTCTTACGTACATCAATTTATTTCAGAATTTGTGGAGTTCCAGAAGTATTCGTCTGATACAGATTGCTACAGACTGTTCTGTTTTGACAGATTCTGTTTTTTGTGTGTTGTTTGCTTATTTTGATGAATCTATGAGTAGTATCGGGGGGTATGAACCATAGATAAGTTGGAATAAAGTAGGTTTAAGACCAATATAAATTAAAGAATGAGTTCATTACAGTACCTTAAAGTGGTGGTTTATTTTCTTATACTAACGGAGCTCATGAGATTTTCTGTTTAAGTTTTGTGTTGTGAAGTTTTCAAGTTTTGAGTAAAGATTTGATGGATTTTGGAACAAGGAGTGGAAAGAGCCTAAGATTGGGGATGCCCAAGGCACCCCAAGGTAAAATTCAAGGACAACCAAAAGCCTAAGCTTGGGGATGCCCCAGAAGGCATCCCCTCTTCCGTCTTTATCTATCGGTAACTTTACTTGAGGCTATATTTTTATTCACCACATGATATGTGTTTTGCTTTGAGTGTCTTTGTCGGGGAAACGACACCTATGCGATCACTGGAATCCCTTCTACGGTTGGTGTGACACCCAAGTTTTTATTTGGATTTTTCAAAAGATTTTTATTTGACTTGAGGGAGGTGATTTAAATTTTTCTTCAAAAGAACTCTCCCTTTCAAATATTTTTTTATGGCAAAAGTTTTATTTGGATTCACCCAAGATCTGTCTTTGGTCTTGGAGGTTCTTGCTTTTCATTTGGACTCAAGACAAAATACTTTTCACTTGGGAAAATGCCTTTTGAAAATCTCTTTGAAATTTGCACTATGGCTTTTGGAATAATCCTTTACCACTTTCAACATTTCCTCTTGCCATGGCCTTAGTGCAAATACTCTCTCCTAACCCTCCCTCATCTTTGGATCATGTTTGGCATCTAATCCAGCAAGTTGAACCTCCCCTATGTTTATTTTCCATTTAAATCTTATTCAAATAAATTTCTGTCTTCTATTCTATCCATTGGTGATTTACAAAGGAACTCTACTTTCTGTTTTGATTTTTGCCCCCAAACCAACTCTCCTCCCTAGTCCTTTGAACCCTCAACCAAGATCCATGAAGATCCACTGGTCTTCAGTTCAAATTTTCAAACTACACTTGCTGCAAGTTTGGACCAGATTTGTCAAATTTGGTGAAATTCATTCAAATCCTTCTCCAAAAATTCCAAGTAAAATCAGGCAGCCTCTGGGTGCATTGAGTGGTCACCTCACCAAGTTACAGCCCCAGAAAAATTTATCTCATAGCCAAATCTTTCTGTCGAACACCTGCAGTGCATTGTCATGTCAAGTTTCAGTTAAGTTCAGAGAACATTGCAGTGCACTGTCGTTTTCTTCAGAACCCGACGTCGATCTCACCAGTGCCACTGTGTCGCCTTGCTCCTCGTCCCCTCCCCCTTGTTCCTGCACCGCACGAACGCCTGGCACCTTGCGGACGTCGGCGACGAGCAGCAGAAGGTGCGCCGCCCCGTGACCGACGCCAGCGGCGGCTTTGCGGCCGCCAGCGGGAGGCACGGCGCTGACGGCGCCACCCAGCGCCGCCCAAGCCACCGGAGCTCGCCGCGTGGCCTTCCACTCCCCCGAACGCGCTGCCGCTCTCGTCGTGAACCGCAGGGCGCGGAGCGCGCTCTCTGCCGCCGTCGAGCCCGTGCGGCCATCTCACCGTGGACCGACACCATTACGCCAAGACCAACTCCGTTTAGCTGTGGAATGACACCAGTAACCTCCACTGATGCTGCCTGGCCACTCAAACCTCCTGCCAATCCACTGCATCGCCGTAATCGCTCGCCGGAGATTCTCCGTTCACGGCCACCCCGTCGATCCGCCTATAAATAGAGGCCCCGAGCTTCAACTCGAGCACCCACCATCCCTGCACTCCACCTAGAGCACGCCTAGCCACTGGAAGAGCCCCGAGGAGGTCTCCTTCCTCGACTCCGGCCGCCGCGACCCGCCACGGGATCCAGCTCGATTCGCCCCCGTGTGTGCACCTCCGCCTCCCTTCTCTTGCCAGTAGCTTCACTATGCATCCCTCCCTCTGACCCGCGCTTCAATTCGAAGTTTGCAGCCCTCCACCGGAGTTCCCCACCATCACCCGAGCCGCCGTCCGCCGGAGATAGTGTCGCCGTCGACGTGGTGCTCCCCGTTGGTCGAGTCCACCACCCACCGACGCGGAAGAACACGCTGAAGCTCTTGGTACCCTCCGATCCTCCTAACTCGCCGTGGTTCGACGCCGGCGTCCACCGCAGTCTTCGGGCGCCGGCGAGCTTTTCAAACCTGACATGTGGACCCCGCATGTCAGCCTCTGTTATATTCTCCCTCGAACCGTTTTCTGTTGGCGCCTTCGGGCAAATACGCTTTCCCTCTTGAGCTTGCGCATTTCCAATCGAACCGTTTTCTGTTTTCTCAGTTAAAACCCTGGAACTTTTCTGTTTCATTACAGATAAGTCCCTGGACAGAAACCTTTATAACTTTTTAATAAAAAGGGATTTTTGAGTGATTCTTTTTCTGACAATCTTCAAATTTTGTCTAGTTTTTTATGGGATTTATTTGAAAAATATTTGGAGAAGTTTCTGTGCACGCGTTGGTTTTCACGTTAGTGCCCGTTTTCGTGATTGCCGTAGGTTCCGGAAGAGGTGACGGAGCCGCGAACTTCGCCGAGCTAGACTCCGACTTCTCCGAACCAGGCAAGCATGTTTTGAACATTTGATATGACAGGTGTTTTGCATGTTTGCGTGAAAGTTTGTGCGTGGCATATCAGTGTCGGTAAATACCTCGTTGCTTGTAAGGCAACTACCCGCATGTTCCAAAGTTGCGATGATCTCTGATGAGAGATGGCCTAATCATGTGGTGACATGAAGGGCAGCAAGGTGGTACTGTTGTAGCATACCAGCCTTGCGTCATCCGACTTTCTCCGACGTTAACGTGGACGGAGTCACGTTATCGTCCTTTTCCCCGCATGTTCCAAAGTTGCGATGATCTCTGATGAGAGATGGCCTAATCATGTGGTGACATGAAGGGCAGCAAGGTGGTACTGTTGTAGCATACCAGCCTTGCGTCATCCGACTTTCTCCGACGTTAACGTGGACGGAGTCACGTTATCGTTCTTTCCCCCTTCCGTGCTACCACATGTTTCATTTGCCAGGATGCGGTTTAGTAAGTTGGTAACCTCTTTCCGTGTACACACCAAACAGAGAGGCCGGGATGATGGTACCTTGGCCCAGGATTAAAGCCAGTCATCCGGTCAGGGGGCATGGGTGTTTCCGGTTGGGACCGAGAGGGGGGGCACCCCCTTAGAGCGCGCGTATAGAAATTTGATCCCATGCTACGCGAGGTTGTAGCCTCCCCGTCTCAAGGTTTTTCTTGAACGTTGCCGAGGGTGATCCCTGGCTTCGGAAGGTTGAATTGGGTGTGTACTGGTTAGACGTGTTTCTTCCAAAACACCGTAGACGGAACTAGTCCCCGTGACTACTGAAATCCGTTGGCTGTGGTTAAGTACAAACTCTGCAGAGTCAATTCCTTCCAAGTCATCGTATCCATGATCAAGTAGTGTAATCAGTATATCCATATCTATCCGCGTGGAAAACTTGTCCCCGGTGAACAAGCTCAAGTGGTAAATCCAGTTTAATTATTATTCCTGTGGATGGACTAAATTTTTATTCGTCTCGTACTTGTGATAATTTATGTTCCCGAACTATTAAATTATTGAACTGCAATATAAGCCCTTTATGTGACGTCGCTCAGACGTCCGACTGTGGCGTGTTTTTGTTTCTTACATTAAATATAAGCCCTTTAGGTGATGTCGCTCAGACGTCCGACAGTGGCATGTTCGTCTTTTATTTTCTGTTATAATCCCTTTATGTGGTGTCGCCCCGACGCCCGACTGTGGCATTATTATTCTCGCAGTTTCCTCTCGAGGAGTCATTCAGACCCTCGTTTGGCACCAGCATTATTATTCTCGCAGTTTCCTCTCGAGGAGTCATTCAGACCCTCGTTTGGCACCAGCATTATCATTCTCGCAGTTTCCTCTCGAGGAGTCATTCAGACCCTCGTTTGGCACCAGTATTACTGTTCTGCAGTTTCTGCTCGAGGCGTCATTCAGACCCTCGCTTGGCACCCAGTATTTATTATCTCTGTGTCTGAACGCACTGGATAAATTGTTCATATGCTTCATGTTTACATTTGTTATATCTTATGTCCGAACTGTCTTGCGAGTACTTTCATAGTACTCACCTGGCTTGTTGATTTGGCCAGATGTTGACGAAGGCGATCTCTTGGATGAAGAGTTTGATAGCGCGTCCGACGCCTAGAGGAGTCCCAGTCAGTCCTGCGCGATCCCGGATATTGGTCACTTGTATTATATACGCTTCCGCCACCCGCAATAAGTCTCCTCGAGCCTCACTCCGACGCTCGAAGAGCTGTAGTCTTCAGGAGTCATATCACTCGCTTCGCGGTGATATTTCCACCACCGTTTTTATCGTGAGTTTGTAGTATGCCACCCTATCCGCCGTCTTGTTTAATCGGCGTGCATGTAATAAATTGTTGGGCAGTCTCCGCTCAACCTTGTATTATATTTAGTACTCCTGGTATTTTTCTTCTGTGACCAAGATATTGTCTACCAGTGAGAAGGAATTCTTCCTTACTGGTCCGTAAAAGGGATTGGTCTCTCAATAATTATTTTATTGAAAAACCGGTCATGACAAGCTTGGTACCAGAGCCAGGCTGACTGTAGGAAGCCACTAGGTGCGATCGCTAATCGGTTATTAGCGTCTTTTGTGCTTTTTCAGCATTTTGCAATTGTAGCTATTTTCTGTTGGTCATCATAAATTTATGACATGGCTACTCAGAATTTTTGCCTACTTTTGTAGATGGCTGGCAGCAGCTGTGAGAATCGAGTGTTCACGAACGTATCCGAGGGGTTTGTCAAGCTCCTCGTCTCCATCACCAAGCTCGCGATCGGGCCAGCAGCTCGCCCGGAGTTCACACTCTATCAGCACAAGCTCGGCGACGACGTGTCTATGCACCAAGCTGTGGTGCAATTCAAGGGAGGACGTTCTGCTGCTCGCCACTTCCGTTTTGTGGGAAGGGCCATGCCTACGGAGAGGCATGCCATGCAAATGGCTGCCCGTGAGGCGATAGCTCGTCTTCGGCACACAGGAGGTGGAAAGATGTACAGTGCGCGAGCTTATCGCCCAGCATTACGGGACAAAGCGCATTAAATGCGCTACTTAGGTGTCCATTAGCTTTATCGGGGACGGGAACAAGGCCCGTCCCGTCCATCGCTGCTCTGCCTCGCTTTGACACGCGCCCAGGCCAGCGATGTGTGCAGCGCCATGTAGACAAGCAGGCTGCTGAGGCGGCGCGGTGGCAGGGCCTTCACGAAGATCTGCATGCCACCACGCAGGTGCTTGCTGAGTTGGCCTGGAAGCCGCATGTTGCCACGCAGGTGCCTGCCCAGCTGGTTGGGCTGGCAGCTGCATGCGAACGGCCGCGGAGTCTTGGTTGATGCGGGCCTGGCTGTGGACCCGCAGGCGTCCTCGGCAAAGGTCTTGCCGGAGCCCCGGCAAGGGTCTTGCCGTGGTAGCATGGTTGTCCCCAGCAAGGATCTCGCCGGGGGTCTTGTGGATCTCCTCGGCAAGGATCTTGCCGAGGATCGTCGTCTTCTAGTCATCATCTGAACTTGTGTATCTGTGATCTTGACAAAGATCTGCATGCCCCCATGGAGGCACCTCCCGAGCCTACGTCCCATCGTGGTTGGTTATGTTGGAAGCTGTGGGCTCAAGGGTGGCGCGCCCCGCTGGTGTTGGGCGAGCTGGCCCGGCAAGGGTCTTGCCGGGGGAACCTGCTTCGTCCCTCTGCTCTTTGTGTTCTTGGTCTTGGCGTTGTTTTTGTTGGCCTTGTGCTTCGGTTTACCTCCGGCTTCCCATGTTAGGTGTGGACGCAGGCACGGCTCTGACTGCCCATGCACAAGGGGTACAAAGGAGAGCCCCTATCTTTGTACACCGACAGGAGCCCCCGGGGCCGGGCAACACATAAGCGCGACATGTTGTTGGGCTGGGCCCAGAACGGTGCGCGGGTAGGCGGGGCCGAATCCTTCTTACTGCAGTAGCTTGTTCGCTCGTTGTTCTTGTTGGGGATCGTAGCAGAAATTTAAAATTTTCTACGCATCACCAAGATCCATCTATGGAGTTTACTAGCAACGAGAGGGAAGGAGTGCATCTACATACCCTTGTAGATCGCGAGCAGAAGCGTTCAAGTGAACGGGGTTGATGGAGTCGTACTCGTCGTGATCCAAATCACCGATGACCGAGCGCCGAACGGACGGCACCTCCGCGTTCAACACACGTATGGAGCAGCGACGTCTCCTCCTTCTTGATCCAGCAAGGGGGAAGGAGAGGTTGATGGAGATCCAGCAGCACGACAGCGTGGTGGTGGAAGTAGCGGGGATCCCGGCAGGGCTTCGCCAAGCGCAAGCGGGAGGGAGAGGTGTCACGGGAGGGAGAGGGAGGCACCAGGGGCTAGCGTACTGCTGCCCTCCCTCCCCCCCACTATATATAGGCCCCCTGGGGGGGCGCCGGCCCTGGGGATCCCATCTACATGGGGGGCGGCGGCCAAGGGGGGAAACTTGCCCCCCAAGCCAGGTGGGGCGTCCCCCACCCCCAGGGTTTCCAACCCTAGGCGCAGGGGGAGGCCCATGGGGGGCGCACCAGTCCACCAGAGGCTGGTTCCCCTCCCACTTCAGCCCATGGGGCCCTCCGGGATAGGTGGCCCCACCCGGTGGACCCCCGGGACCCTTCCGGTGGTCCCGGTACAATACAGATAACCCCCGAAACTTTCCCGGTGGCCGAAACTGGACTTCCTATATATAATTCTTCACCTCCGGACCATTCCGGAACTCCTCGTGACGTCCGGGATCTCATCCGGGACTCCGAACAACTTTCGGGTTTCCGCATACTAATATCTCTACAACCCTAGCGTCACCGAACCTTAAGTGTGTAGACCCTACGGGTTCGGGAGACATGCAGACATGACCGAGACGCCTCTCCGGTCAATAAACAACAGCGGGATCTGGATACCCATGTTGGCTCCCACATGTTCCACGATGATCTCATCGGATGAACCACGATGTTGAGGATTCAATCAATCCCGTATACAATTCTCTTTGTCAATCCGTATGTTACTTGCCCGAGATTCGATCGTCGGTATCCCAATACCTTGTTCAATCTCGTTACCGGCAAGTCTCTTTACTCGTACCGTAATGCATGATCCTGTGGCTAACTCCTTAGTCACATTGAGCTCATTATGATGATGCATTACCAAGTGGGCCCAGAGATACCTCTCCGTCATACGGAGTGACAAATCCCAGTCTCGATCCGTGTCAACCCAACAGACACTTTCAGAGATACCTGTAGTGTACCTTTATAGTCACCCAGTTACGTTGTGACGTTTGGTACACCCAAAGCACTCCTACGGCATCCGGGAGTTACACGATCTCATGGTCTAAGGAAAAGATACTTGACATTGGAAAAGCTCTAGCAAACGGACTACACGATCTTTGCGCTATGCTTAGGATTGGGTCTTGTCCATCACATCATTCTCCTAATGATGTGATCCCGTTATCAATGACATCCAATGTCCATAGTCAGGAAACCATGACTATCTGTTGATCAACGAGCTAGTCAACTAGAATCTTACTAGGGACACGTTGTGGTCTATGTATTCACACATGTATTACGATTTCCGGATAACACAATTATAGCATGAACAATAGACAATTATCATGAACCAGGAAATATAATAATAACCATTTTATTATTGCCTCTAGGGCATATTTCCAACAGTCTCCCACTTGCACTAGAGTCAATAATCTAGTTACATTGTGATGAATCGAACACCCATAGAGTTCTGGTGTTGATCATGTTTTGCTCTAGGGAGAGGTTTAGTCAACGGATCTGCTACATTCAGGTCCGTATGTACTTTACAAATATCTATGTCTCCATTTTGAACACTTTCACGAATGGAGTTGAAGCGACGCTTGATATGCCTGGTCTTCCTGTGAAACCTGGGCTCCTTGGCAAGGGCAATAGCTCCAGTGTTGTCACAGAAGAGAGTCATCGGGCCCGACGCATTGGGAATCACCCCTAGGTCGGCAACGAACTCCTTTATCCAGATTGCTTCTTGTGCTGCCTCTGAGGCCGCCATGTATTCTGCTTCACATGTAGATCCCGCCACCACGCTTTGCTTGCAACTGCACCAGCTGACCGCCCCACCATTCAAAATATACATGTATCCGTTTTGTGACTTAGAGTCATCCAGATCTGTGTCGAAGCTAGCGTCGACGTAACCCTTTACGACGAGCTCTTCGTCACCTCCATATACGAGAAACATACCCTTAGTCCTTTTCAGGTACTTCAGGATATTCTTGACCGCTGTCCAGTGTTCCATGCCGGGATTACTTTGGTACCTTCCTACCAAACTTACGGCAAGATTTACATTAGGTCTGGTACACAGCATGGCATACATAATAGACCCTATGGCCGAGGCATAGGGGATGACACTCATCTTTTCTCTATCTTCTGCCATGGTCGGGCACTGAGACGTGCTCAATTGCACACCTTGCAATACAGGCAAGAACCCCTTCTTGGACTGATCCATATTGAACTTCTTCAATATCTTGTCAAGGTACGTACTCTGTGAAAGACCAATGAGGCGTCTTGATCTATCTCTATAGATCTTGATGCCTAATATATAAGCAGCTTCTCCAAGGTCCTTCATCAAAAAACACTTATTCAAATAGGCCTTTATACTCTCCAAGAATTCCATATCATTTCTCATCAATAGTATGTCATCCACATATAATATGAGAAATGCTACAGAGCTCCCACTCACTTTCTTGTAACACACAGGCTTCTCCATAAGTCTATGTAAACCCAAACGCTTTGATCATCTCATCAAAGCGAATGTTCCAACTCCGAGATGCTTGCACCAGCTCATAGATTGAGCGCTGGAGCTTGCATACTTTGTCAGCATTCTTAGGATCGACAAAACCTTCCGGCTGCATCATATACAATTCTTCCTTAAGGAAACCGTTAAGGAATGCCGTTTTGACGTCCATTTGCCATATCTCATAATCATAGAATGCGGCAATTGCTAACATGATTCGGACGGACTTCAGCTTCGCTACGGGTGAGAAAGTCTCATCGTAGTCAACCCCTTGAACTTGTCGATAACCCTTAGCGACAAGTCGAGCTTTATAGATGGTCACATTACCATCCGCGTCTGTCTTCTTCTTAAAGATCCATTTATTTTCTATGGCTCGCCGATCATCGGGCAAGTCAGTCAAAGTCCATACTTCGTTTTCATACATGGATCCTATCTCGGATTTCATGGCTTCTAGCCATTTGTCGGAATCTGGGCCCGCCATTGCTTCTTCATAGTTCGAAGGTTCACCGTTGTCTAACAACATGATTTCCAGGACAGGGTTGTCGTACCACTCTGGTGCGGAACGTGTCCTTGTGGACCTACGAAGTTCAGCAGTAACCTGATCCGAAGCTTCATGATCATCATCATTAACTTCCTCCCCAGTCGGTGTAGGCACCACAGGAACATCTTCCCGCGCTGTGCTACTTTCCTGTTCGGAAGGGGTGACTATCACCTCATCAAGTTCCACTTTCCTCCCACTTATTTCTTTCGAGAGAAACTCTTTCTCCAGAAAGGACCCGTTCTTGGCAACAAAGATCTTGCCTTCGGATCTGAGGTAGAAGGTATACCCAATGGTTTCCTTAGGGTATCCTATGAAGACGCATTTTTCTGACTTGGGTTCGAGCTTTTCAGGTTGAAGTTTCTTGACATAAGCATCGCATCCCCAAACTTTTAGAAACGACAGCTTAGGTTTCTTCCCAAACCATAATTCATACGGTGTCGTCTCAACGGATTTCGACGGAGCCCTATTTAAAGTGAATGCGGCGGTCTCTAAAGCATAGCCCCAAAATGAGAGCGGTAGATCGGTAAGAGACATCATAGATCGCACCATATCCAATAGAGTGCGATTACGACGTTCGGACACACCGTTTCGCTGAGGTGTTCCAGGCGGCGTGAGTTGTGAAACGATTCCACATTTCCTTAAGTGCGTGCCAAATTCGTGACTCAAATATTCTCCTCCACGATCTGATTGTAAGAACTTTATTTTCCTGTCACGTTGATTCTCAACCTCACTCTGAAATTCCTTGAACTTTTCAAAGGTTTCAGACTTGTGTTTCATTAGGTAAACATACCCATATCTACTCAAGTCATCAGTGAGAGTGAGAACATAACGATAGCCACCGCGAGCCTCAACACTCATTGGACCGCACACATCGGTATGTATGATTTCCAATAAGTTGGTTGCTTGCTCCATTGTTCCGGAGAACGGAGTCTTGGTCATCTTACCCATGAGGCATGGTTCGCACGTGTCAAATGATTCGTAATCAAGAGACTCCAAAAATCCATCTGCATGGAGCTTCTTCATGCGCTTCACACCAATGTGACCAAGGCGGCAGTGCCACAAGTATGTGGGACTATCGTTATCGACTTTACATCTTTTGGTATTCACACTATGAATATGTGTAACATCACATTCGAGATTCATTAAGAATAAACCATTGACCATCGGGGCATGACCATAAAACATATCTCTCATATAAATAGAACAACCATTATTCTCGGATTTAAATGAGTAGCCATCTCGAATTAAACGAGATCCTGACACAATGTTCATGCTCAAAGCTGGCACTAAATAACAATTATTGAGGTTTAAAACTAATCCCGTAGGTAAATGCAGAGGTAGCGTGCCGACGGCGATCACATCGACCTTGGAACCATTCCCGACGCGCATCGTCACCTTGTCCTTCGCCAGTCTCCGTTTATTCCGCAGCTCCTGTTTTGAGTTACAAATATGAGCAACCGCACCGGTATCAAATACCCAGGAGCTACTACGAGTACTGGTAAGGTACACATCAATTACATGTATATCACATATACCTTTAGTGTTGATGGCCTTCTTGTCCGCTAAGTATTTGGGGCAGTTCCGCTTCCAGTGACCACTTCCCTTGCAATAAAAGCACTCAGTCTCAGGCTTGGGTCCATTCCTTGGCTTCTTCCCGGCAACTGGCTTACCGGGCGCGGCAACTCCCTTGCCGTCTTTCTTGAAGCTTTTCTTACCCTTGCCTTTCTTGAACTTAGTGGTTTTATTCACCATCAACACTTGATGTTCCTTTTTGATCTCCACCTCCGCTGATTTCAGCATTGAATATACCTCAGGAATGGTCTTTTCCATCCCCTGCATATTGAAGTTCATCACAAAGCTCTTGTAGCTCGGTGGAAGCGACTGAAGGATTCTGTCAATGCCCACGTCATCCGGGAGATTAACTCCCAGCTGAGACAAGCGGTTGTGTAACCCAGACATTTTGAGTATGTGCTCACTGACAGAACTATTTTCCTCCATTTTACAACTGAAGAACTTGTCGGAGACTTCGTATCTCTCGACTCGGGCATGAGCTTGGAAAACCATTTTCAGCTCTTCGAACATCTCATATGCTCCGTGTTTCTCAAAACGCTTTTGGAGCCCCAGTTCTAAGCTGTAAAGCATGCCGCATTGAACGAGGGAGTAATCATCAGCACGTGATTGCCAAGCGTTCATAACGTCTTGGTTCTCTGGGATGGGTGCTTCACCTAGCGGTGCTTCTAGGACATAATCTTTCTTGGCAGCTATGAGGATGATCCTCAGGTTCCGGACCCAGTCCGTATAGTTGTTGCCATCATCTTTCAGCTTGGTTTTCTCTAGGAACGCGTTGAAGTTGAGGGCAACGTGGGCCATTTGATCTACAAGACATATTGTAAAGATTTTAGACTAAGTTCATGATAATTGAGTTCATCTAATCAAATTATTCAATGAACTCCCACTCAGATAGACATCCCTCCAGTCATCTAAGTGAAACATGATCCGAGTCAACTAGGCCGTGTCCGATCATCACGTGAGACGGACTAGTCAACATCGGTGAACATCTTCATGTTGATCGTATCTTCTATACGACTCATGCTCGACCTTTCGGTCTTCCGTGTTCCGAGGCCATGTCTGTACATGCTAGGCTCGTCAAGTCAACCTAAGTGTATTGCGTGTGTTCCGAGGCCATGTTTGTACATGCTAGGCTCGTCAACACCCGTTGTATGAGAACGTTAGAATCTATCACACCCGATCATCACGTGGTGCTTCGAAACAACGAACCTTCGCAATGGTGCACAGTTAGGGGGAACACTTTCTTGAAATTATTATAAGGGATCATCTTACTTACTACCGTCGATCTAAGCAAATAAGATGTAAAACATGATAAACATCACATGCAATCAAATAGTGACATGATATGGCCAATATCATTTTGCTCCTTTTGATCTCCATCTTTGGGGCGCCATGATCATCTTCGTCACCGGCATGACACCATGATCTCCATCATCGTGTCTCCATCAAGTTGTCACGCCAACGATTACTTCTACTTCTATGGCTAACGCGTTTAGCAATAAAGTAAAGTAATTTACATGGCGTTATTCAATGACACCCAGGTGATACAAAAATAAAGACAACTCCTATGGCTCCTGCCGGTTGTCATACTCATCGACATGCAAGTCGTGATTCCTATTACTAGAACATGATCAATCTCATACATCACATATATTTCATTCATCACATCCTTTTGGCCATATCACATCACAAGGCACATGCTGCAAAAACAAGTTAGACGTCCTCTAATTGTTGTTGCAAGTTTTTACGTGGCTTCTATAGGTTTCTAGCAAGAACGTTTCTTACCTACGTAAAACCACAACATGATATGCCAATTTCTATTTACCCTTCATAAGGACCCTTTTCATCGAATCCGTTCCGACTAAAGTGGGAGAGACAGACACCCGCTAGCCACCTTATGCAACTAGTTCATGTCAGTCGGTGGAACCTGTCTCACGTAAGCGTATGTGTAAGGTCGGTCCGGGCCGCTTCATCCCACGATGCCGCCAAAACAAGATAAGACTAGTAGTGGCAAGAAAAATTGACAACATCTACGCCCACAACAATCTTGTGTTCTACTAGTGCATAGTAACTACGCATAGGCCTGGCTCATGATGCCACTGTTGGGGATCGTAGCAGAAATTTAAAATTTTCTACGCATCACCAAGATCCATCTATGGAGTTTACTAGCAACGAGAGGGAAGGAGTGCATCTACATACCCTTGTAGATCGCGAGCGGAAGCGTTCAAGTGAACGGGGTTGATGGAGTCGTACTCGTCGTGATCCAAATCACCGATGACCGAGCGCCGAACGGACGGCACCTCCACGTTCAACACACGTACGGAGCAGCGACGTCTCCTCCTTCTTGATCCAGCAAGGGGGAAGGAGAGGTTGATGGAGATCCAGCAGCATGGCGGCGTGGTGGTGGAAGTAGCGGGGATCCCGGCAGGGCTTCGCCAAGCGCAAGCGGGAGGGAGAGGTGTCACGGGAGGGAGAGGGAGGCACCAGGGGCTAGCGTACTGTTGCCCTCCCTCCCCCCCACTATATATAGGCCCCCTGGGGGGCGCCGGCCCTGGGGATCCCATCTACATGGGGGGGCGGCCAAGGGGGGAAACTTGCCCCCCAAGCCAGGTGGGGCGCCCCCCACCCCCAGGGTTTCCAACCCTAGGCGCAGGGGGAGGCCCATGGGGGGCGCACCAGTCCACCAGGGGCTCGTTCCCCTCCCACTTCAGCCCATGGGGCCCTCCGGGATAGGTGGCCCCACCCGGTGGACCCCCGGGACCCTTCCGGTGGTCCCGATACAATACCGATAACCCCCGAAACTTTCCCGGTGGCCAAAACTGGACTTCCTATATATAATTCTTCACCTCCGGACCATTCTGGAACTCCTCGTGACGTCCAGGATCTCATCCGGGACTTCGAACAACTTTCGGGTTTCCGCATACTAATATCTCTACAACCCTAGCGTCACCGAACCTTAAGTGTGTAGACCCTACGGGTTCGGGAGACATGCAGACATGACCGAGACGCCTCTCCGGTCAATGACCAACAGCGGGATCTGGATACCCATGTTGGCTCCCACATGTTCCACGATGGTCTCATCGGATGAACCACGATGTCGAGGATTCAATCAATCCTGTATACAATTCCCTTTGTCAATCGGTATGTTACTTGCCCGAGATTCGATCGTCGGTATCCCAATACCTTGTTCAATCTCATTACCGGCAAGTCTCTTTACTCGTACCGTAATGCATGATCCCATGGCTAACTCCTTAGTCACATTGATCTCATTATGATGATGCATTACCGAGTGGGCCCAGAGATACCTCTCCGTCATACGGAGTGACAAATCCCAGTCTCAATCCGTGTCAACCCAACAGACACTTTCAGAGATACCTGTAGTGTACCTTTATAGTCACCCAGTTACGTTGTGACGTTTGGTACACCCAAAGCACTCCTACGGCGTCCGGGAGTTACACGATCTCATGGTCTAAGGAAAAGGTACTTGACATTGGAAAAGCTCTAGCAAACGAACTACACGATCTTTGCGCTATGCTTAGGATTGGGTCTTGTCCATCACATCATTCTCCTAATGATGTGATCCCGTTATCAATGACATCCAATGTCCATAGTCAGGAAACCATGACTATCTGTTGATCAATGAGCTAGTCAACTAGAGGCTTACTAGGGACACATTGTGGTCTATGTATTCACACATGTATTACGATTTCCGGATAACACAATTATAGCATGAACAATAGACAATTATCATGAACAAGGAAATATAATAATAACCATTTTATTATTGCCTCTAGGGCATATTTCCAACAGTTCTCCCCCATGACCCATGTTGAATGCGTGACGTGGGGGTCGTGCGTAGGGCGATCGTGGCCTACTCGCGTCATCCCACAGGCCAAACAGTAAAGAGGCGGTCCGCGTTTTCCTCCTAAAATAGAGGAAGCCGCAAAGGCGCGGCTCATTTACTAAGTGGACCTGGGGCGTGATCATTATGATTCCCACGCCCTCTTGATCACGGGGTGTGAAACGGCTGCTCCACTTGCCATTCGAGCCCTGACTCATTCGCCACGTGTCCCCCATGCATCGGAAGGGCAGGCGGCAGACGCAGGACGCGCGGGTTTCTACGCCAGGGCGGGGGGCCGGGCATCGCTGATTGTGGCCGCGGGTCGGTCCGGATTCCTTGCGCCCGCAGATGGCCGGACTGGTTGAGCGGGGCGGCTGAGTCCCGACCCCGCCCCTTTATAAGAAGGGGAGGGGCGGCATCCCTCAATCCTTCATCATCCATCTCTTCCCATCTTCGCTCCTTTCTTTCCTCTGCTATGGCGGGAGGGCGCGGTGGTGCTTCCATGGTAGCGTCGAGGGTTTCCGCTCGACAGCGCGCCCCTCCTTCGCAAGAGCTCGTGGTGGCGGAGCCGACCACGAGAGGAAGGGGGAGGGGGCGAGGGCGAGGTCGTCATGGTGCTCGGGGAAGAGGAGGACGGGGCGGCGCAGCGGCCTCGCCTCCACCAGCAGCCCCTCCTCCGATGGAGGGGCACGTCGGGGATCAGCCTCGTGAGTTCTTCATGAGGTTGCACCGGCCGGTGCACCACCGTCTTCGTCTTCCCACTCCATTTGCTCGGGAGATGGAGCTCGACCCGCCGCAGACCCTGAGGTTGCATATGAGGGGTTGCCGAAACGGCGGCACGCGGGTCGACGTCGACTTTCCCGCCCCTCACGTCATGTATCTTCGTCGCGGATGGAAGACCTTCGCTTGCATCCATAGCCTGACGGAGGGGCTCGTTCTCTACTTCAAATTAATGGAGAACGGCCTGCTCTCCGTCAAGGTTTTTGGGAACATGGGAACTCGCCTAAAGTGCTGTGTGGAGAGCTCCTCCGATGATGAAGATTCTTCCTCGAGCGAGAGTGACAAGGAGGACAGCGGCAGCGACGACGAGGGTAGCAGGCGGGAGGATGACGGGCTCGATTAGGTGTCGGGCGCGCCATCCAAGGCGACACCGGCAGCACCTCCATCTGCATCGCCAGCTCCTTGAACTTCTCGGGGTCGCCTCCTTGGGCGGCTGGTTTGGGAGGCCGGAGAAGACGAAGAAGGCTGGTGGCGGGCCGTCAAGTCGGAGTACGCGGGCACCGACGCCTTCATCGCGTATTGCCGGCCCGCTGCCTCGTCTTCCAGCTCTTCTCCCGTCATCATCATCACCAACCTCTCTTTGGGGCGGCCGCCGGGATGCTCTCCTGGCGCCTTCTGCTGCTCGTGCCTCGCCTAGGCGTTCTTTTTGCCCTCCCGTTATCTTGTTCCGTTTCCTGAGGAGAGGGACAAGAAAGGGATTACGGCACCTTATCTCTTTTTAGTCTTTAAGCCTATGGGCCTTTGTAAAATTTAAATCTTGTAATCCCCTGGCTCACGCCTGCGTTCTGTACGAACTGTACATGTTTGGAACGTATTAATGAAAAAGAGGGCTTGTCGGGTTCTTTGTGTGTGAGTGAGAGCCGCGCCAAGGAGAGAATCCTTGTTATTTTTAAGATAAACATCGACGCCCGGCAACAGGCCTTGTCATTTTCCTACTTCAATCATGACCACACTCACGCTTTCGGTGGAGGCAGGAGTGAAATAGGTCTAGGCCTCTCATTTACTTCCTCGCTACCGTAATTCTTGGGTACAGGAAAAGGGGAGCACGGTGGTCTAGGAATAAACGAGGTTTCATACGTCCCAATTACGTACCAGAATGCATACTAGGGGATAAAAGACTTATCTGGTTCAGCAGCCCCCGGCGACCTTGGCTTGTTGCGATCGGACCTTTGGGTCTGCAGCCCCCGGCAACCTTGGCTTGCCGGGGTCGGGACGTCGGCCTGTCCTCTTTCCTCCAAACAGCCCAGCAGAGATGTTCATGCATCCTGTGAACCTAAAAAGGATGGGAAAGAACAGAAAGACGCATACTCGACCTCATATGCTAGGGGTTAGTCGCCGCTAAGCATTATCAACCCTAACCGAGGGAGGGACTCAACCTAGCATGCATGCTAAAACTTAGGGCGCCAGCGCTTCATTTATTCATGCTCAGGGTCTGCGCCTGGCTTTGTACAAAGGGTTACATGCCTTGTCGGCAAGGCTTGCACAAAAGGGTGGCTTGCCGGGAGGCCCGGCAACCGCGCCTTATGGGTAAAACTTGCGAAGATGTTCGATGTTCCAGGAGTTGCTCACTGGAATACCATCTTCGGTCTCCAGGCGGACTGCGCCAGGCCTGGTGACTCGTATTACCCGATAAGGGCCTTCCCACTTGGGCGTCAACTTGCTGGAATTCTTGTCCGACTGAACGCGCTAAAGAACAAGGTCGCCTTACTCAAAGCTTCGGGCATGAACCTTGCGGCTATGATAGCGGCGCAAGGCTTGCTGGTAGCGCGCTGCTCGCACAGCCGCCCGAAGACGATCTTCCTCGAGGAGCGTTGCATCATCTTGCCGCAGTTGCTCTTGCTCAAGCTCATCATAAGCGAGCACTCGTGGTGACCCGTATGTGAGTTCCGTGGGGAGAACTGCTTCTGCCCCGTAAACGAGGGAGAAGGGTGTCTGGCCGGTGGCTCGATTTGGTGTCATTTTGATTGACCAAAGAACAGCCCGCAATTCATCGATCCAGCGCCTTCCACGCTTGTGCAGCCTATCAAAAGTCTTGGTCCTCAGGCCTCGCGGTACTTCAGCATTTGCCCTCTCCGCCTGGCCGTTGCTCCGTGGGTGTGCCACGGAAGCGAAACAGACCTTGCTGCCGAGGTCTTGGATGTATTGTATGAATGTGTGGCTTGTGAACTGCGTGCCGTTGTCGGTGATGACTCTGTTTGGCACACCAAAATGGCAGACTAGCCCCTTGAAAAACTTGACGGCTGACTGTGTGGTCACCTTCCTCACTGCTTCCACCTCCGGCCACTTTGTGAACTTGTCGATTGCAATGTAGAAGTACTCAAAGCCCCCGACAGCGCGGGGGAAAGGGCCCAGTATGTCGAGCCCCCAGATCGAAAATGGCCAGGAGAGAGGAATTGATTGAAGGGCTTGAGCTGGTTGATGAAGCTTCTTCGAATGGAACTGGCACGCTTCACACCTGGTTACTAGCGCCGTGCATCCTGGTGGGAAGTGGGCCAGAAGAAACCTTGCCGGAACGCCTTGACAGCAAGGGCCCTCGACCCTATGTGGGAGCCACATATGCCTCCGTGTATCTCTGCCAACAGCTCCAATCCTTCCTCCCGGGGAATGCACTTCAATTTCACACCGTTCGGCCTTTTTCTGTATAGAACGTCATCGACGAACTGATACATGGCAGACCGACGGGCTACTCTCTCTGCTTCTTCCTGCTCCTCAGGAAGCTCCCCTGTTTGGAGAAATCGGACGGTATGCTGCGCCCATGCCGGAGCCTGAGGCTCGACGGCAAGGACTAAAGGCATCTCTTCTGCTATGGGAGCGGTTGCCTCTACGGCAAGGACTTGACGCTCTGCCGGAGTCTGTCGTCCCACGGCAGGCTCAGTGTCCTCGGAAACATCTTTGCCGGCGGCTCCGGGGACTCGGTGGGAAAGTACTTGCCAGGTCCTGATTTCCTCCGCTTGTTCTGCTCTGTTGACGGTTCAACGGATGGCTGAGTTAATCGAAGCACAAAAGTACCTGGTTCCACAGGTAGTTTGAGGGTAGCGCGTTTCGACAAGTAATCGGCGATGATGTTCTCCACTCGGGGGACATGCTCCGCTTGTATACCGTCAAAACACTCCTCCAGCTTCCTCACTTCATCTACGTGGGCCTCCATCAACGGACTTTGATAATCCTTATTAACTTGCTTGACGACAAGCTGTGAATCACCCCTGACAATGAGTTTCTTGATTTCGAGGTCTGCCGCGATCTTGAGACCGGCAAGCAGTCCCTCGTACTCGGTAGTGTTGTTCGTCGACATCTCCCTGGGGAAGTGCATCTGGACCACATACTTGAGGTTCTCTCCGGTGGGTGCGATGAGCTGCACACCAGCACCGGCGCCTTGCAGCAAGAAAGCCCCGTCAAAGTACATAATCCAGTCGCGAGCTGTTTCCTTGCCGGGGAGAGTGGTCTCCTGGATCTCTTCATCAGGCGTTGAGGTCCATTCTGCAATGAACTCCGCCACGACTCTACTCTGGATTGTTGAGGTGCTCTCAAACTTCAAACCAAAACTTGATAGCTCCAAGGCCCACTCCACAATCCTCCCGGTCACGTCTGGGTTATACAATATCCGTTGCAACGGGAGGCGAGTGACGACGGTGATTTTGTGTGCTTGGAAGTAATGACGCAGCTTCCTTGAGGCCATAAGGAGGCCGAAGAGCAATTTCTGCACGCCGGAGTACCTTGATCTAGCCCCCTGCAGGAGGGAGCTAACAAAGTAGACCGGGTGCTGCATCATCTTCTTCTTCTGCACCACTCCGCTTGGTTGCGTCGCTTTTGCCCCAGTGGCGTCAGGCTCTGTTGTTGCTATCACTTCTGTGTCGACCTCTCTCTGTGCCACTAACGCAGCACTGACCACTTGATTCGTCGCTGCTAAGTACAGCAGCAACGGCTCTTGTGGTTTAGGCGCAACTAGTATTGGCGTAGAGGAGAGGTATTTCTTCAGATCTTGCAGCGCTGTTTCGGCCTCTGGGGTCCATTCCATTGGGCCTGCCTTTATCAAAATCTTGAAAAAGGGAAGGGCGCGCTCGGTAGACTTGGGGATGAATCTGCTCATGGCGGCAACGCAGCCAGCAAGCCGACGCACATCTTTGATCCGCCTGGGCGCCTCAATCTGCTCAATGGCCCTGATCTTGTCCGGATTCACCTCGATCCCACGCTGGGATAGAAAGAACCCGAGAAGCATGCCGGACGGGACGCCGAAGACACACTTCTCCGGGTTCAGCTTGAGGTTGATCTTGCGCAGGTTCGCAAACGTCTCTTCTAAATCCGGTATGAGTGTTGCCCTGTCCTTGGTTTTGACCACTATGTCATCCATATAAGCTTCCATATTTCTATGTAGCTGGGGCTCAAAACCAATTTGGACTGCCCTTGCAAACGTTGAGCCAGCACTCTTCAACCCGAAAGGCATCCGTAAAAAGCAATACATACCACATGGAGTGATGAATGTTGTCTTCTCTTCGTCTTCTCTTGTCATGAAGATCTGGTGGTAGCCCGAGTAGGCATCAAGGAATGACAACAGGTCACACCCGGCCGTGGAGTCAACAATCTGGTCGATAGGCGGCAGTGGGAAGGGGTCCTTAGGACAAGCCTTATTGATATCTGTGTAGTCAATACACAGTCTCCACTTCCCGTTTGCCTTGCGCACCACCACCGGATTGGCCAACCACGTCGGATGGAGCACTCCTCTCACCAAGCCTGCCGCTTCCAATTTCCTGATCTCCTCTGTGATGAACTCCTGTCGTTCCAAAGCTTGCTTCCTGACCTTCTGCTTGACGGGTCGTGCATGGGGACAGACAGCAAGATGGTGCTCAATCACTTCCCTGGGAACGTTGGGGATGTCGGATGCTTTCCACGCAAACACATCGACATTCGCCCGTAGGAAAGTGATGAGCGCGCTTTCCTATTTGCTGTCGAGGGTGGAGCTTATGGTGAAAGCCCCTCCCGTGCCATCCCCCTCGACGGACACTTTCTTGGTCTCTGGCGGTGCAGCTCTGGATTTCTTGCTCTTGCCGGTGGAGCTCTCCGGCACGTCCTCGACGGGAGCACTACACTCCGAAGAGGTGCGCTTGCCGGAGTGGGTGTGAGAGGTCTTGCCGGTCTTCTCCCCCCCCCCCCTCCCGGGGGCTTCAGCGGCAGGAGCAAGTGCCTTGGAGGCAGTTGCTGCAACCGCCTCCCGGTAGAGTTGGTCAGCGCAGATCAGCGCATCCTTCTTGTCGGAGGGGACGGTGATGATGGTCATCGGCCCTGGCATTTTTAGCGTGTTGTAGGCGTAGTGCGACACCTCCATGAACTTGGCCAGCGTTAGGCGGCCAAGGATCCCGTTGTAAGGCAAGGGGATCTTGGCAACATCAAAGACAATCCTCTCCGTCCTGTGGTTCAGTTCGCCTCCGAATGTAACGGGCAGCGTAACCTTTCCCTTCGGCTGACTCCTTCCTGGATTGACCCCTTGGAAAGTGCCTGTTTCTTCGAGGTCCTCGTCAGGGATCTGCAGCCTTTTGATCACGGTAGGCGAAATCAAATTCAGGTCGGCCCCGCCGTCAACTAGCATTTTTGTCACCTTGAGGTTGCGTATTTTTGGCCAAACCAACAACGGCAAACACTCGACTGCAGTTGTGTGATCAGGGTGGTCCTCGGTATCAAAAATGATAGGCGTGCTGGACCACTTCAGCGGCTTCTGGGTGTCGAACGATGGTTCTGCTGCTGTAATCTCACGCGCCCACTGCTTGAGCTGGCGGTGAGAGGTATGCAAGGAGGCACCACCGTCGACGCACATGGCCTCCGTAGCCTTCTGGAACTCTTGCTCGCCGGACTCGTCGTCCTCATCGTGATCATCATCTTCTTGCTTCTTGTTGCGGCCCCGAGCGGGCCTCTCTTGTTGGTTATCCTTGCCGCGGCGACCTCCTTGGCCGCCACGCTTCTTGCCGGATCCCTCGGCACCATCCTGACCCTTCTCCTTGTCCCGCCTCTCATACTCAGCCTTCTGCTTTTCGGCGAGTAGCTCAACTTGTCGGCAGTTCTGGAGGTCGTGGCCTTTGGTGCGATGGATCTTGCAATACTGCTTGCCGGAGCCTCCTGGCTTCTCGGCAGCTGCCAAGGCCCGGCAGGCGGCGCACCCGGCAATTTCCTTGCCGGGGTTGTCTGCCTTGGCTTTCTTGGCAGCACCGGTGTCGTCGGATCCCTCGACGGCAAGCACAGTCTTGCCCTTGCGCTTCCTGTTGTGGCGCCGCCCCTTCTTTGCTGGGGCGGCAACGTCTTCGTCTGAGGAGTCGGTTTCCACGCCGGCATCTTCGTCGGGTACTTCCTTCCCTCTTCAGCCCAAGCACACCTATCGGCCAGAACATAGAGCTCTGCCACATCCTTCACCTTGTTCATCGCCAGCTCTTCATGCATCTTGCGGTTTCGCACATTCTGATGGAATGCGCTGATGATGGTGGCAGGGTGAACGTCTGGGATGTTGTACTGCACTCAGCTGAACCTCTGTATGTACTTGCGCAGGCTTTTGCCTTCTTTCTGGGGAATGACATGCAAGTCGCTCGCCTGGCCATGAGCTTGGTGGCCTCCCGTAAAGGCGCCAACAAACTCATGGCACAAATCCGACCAGGAAGAAATAGAATCTACTAGCAAGTGCATCAACCATGACATAACGTTGGGCTTAAGCGCCAACGGGAAGTAATTGGCAAGCACCTTGTCGTCACGGGCTCCGGCAGCTTGCATCGCGATGGTGTATATGCTGAGGAACTCTGACGGGTGAGTCTTGCCGTTGTACTTTTCGCCAAAGTCAGGTTTGAACGTGCGGTGAGTGGGCCACTGGAACTGCCGCAGCTCACGGGTAAAGGCCAGACAACCTACCTCATAAGGTAAGCCCCCAGGGCCTCCCGGTGCTGGGTGGTCCGTAGTGGGTCCTGCACGCCTATCTGACTGGTGGCGCGCTTCGCGCCGGTGCTCGATGGTGGTTTGAGCGTCTTCATGGGCTCGCTCCCGAAGAACTTGGCGCTGGTCGCGGTGGGTCCGTGGGTCGGACGATGCTATGGAAATGTTATCACACGCGTCGTCATGACGGACCGACGCCCGAGGTAGCTGTCGAGGAGGAGGAGAATGCACTGTAGCCGCAGCGCCCCTGGTCCTCTCACCACTGGCGTGTGGTGCTTCAATGGAGCGCCGGCCCGAGGGCCCCGCTGGCCGCGTCTCCTCCTTGTTGGCGATGCCGACGAGGCTCCGGATGGTAGCTCTCCACTCGTCGAGCTTCTCCACAGCAGGGGGGAAGTCGAGGAGCAACTATGCGCACGCTAAGGCCTCTGTCGGCGTCAGCGTCGGCGAAACCTGTGTGGACCGTGACGCGCTCCGACTTCTAACCATGTTAGGAGGAGCTCTATCACGGCCCTGCGGCTGCGCGCCGTCTTCGCCAGCGCCTCGGCGAGCGTGCTGGTCTTCTGCGTCCCGCGAATGATGCACGGGACTCTTCTCGCGGAGGCGCCCGGGGTAATCAGCGTGGCGACGCTGTTCGTCGCGCGCAACCTGGGAGGAGCGCGCTGTGGGCGCCGGCGTGGGTGTCTTTGAGGTTGCCGCGCCGGCCGTACGTGGCACGACGCCGCCCTTGGAGGGCCCCGCGCCGCCTGTGGGGGGCCCGGCTCTGTCTTTGGACTTGGTGGCACGCGGCTCGTTGTCTTGCGCACGAACGACGCCGCTCGCCAGGCTTCGACTGCTAGAGCGACGTGGGGGTTCATGGGCTGCGCCTCGGCTTCCATCCGCGACCACCCCGTCGCCCGCCCGCACTGGCACGGGCCGTTCGGCTCCAGATGAACCGATCGCGGTAATCGTCTTCTTCTTGGGAGCCATGGCAATGAAGAACCGCTAGCTAACTACTAAACCAGATTATCACAACTGCGCCCCCTACCTGGCGCGCCAAAGATGTCGGGGAAATGACACCTATGGGATCACTGGAATCCCTTCTACGGTTGGCGAGCGCGGGGTTGTGAGGAGATCAGGTTTAGGAGCTAGCACAAAGATCGTTTACCCAGGTTCGGGCCGCGAGGATGCGTAATACCCTAGTCCTGCTTTGGTGTGTATTTCAGAGTGTTCTTGAGCTCTCGAACTAGCTACGGTGGCTGCATAGTTCCAAAGAGCCGAATCCCTCCCCAGTATGCCTCGGGCCTCCTTTTATACTCGAAAAGGGGTCACCACAGTGGCACACAGGAGGTGGAAAGGTGTACAGTGCGCGAGCTTATCGCCCGGCATTACGGGACAAAGCGCAGTAAATGCGCTACTTAGGTGTCCATTAGCTTTATCAGGGACGGGAACGAGGCCCGCCCCGTCCGTCGCCGCTCTGCCTCGCTTCGACACGCGCCCAGGCCAGCGATGTGTGGAGCGCCATGTAGACAGGCAGGCTGCTGAGGCGGTGCGGTGGCAGGGCCTTCACAAAGATCTGCATGCCACCACGCGGGTGCTTGCTGAGTTGGCCTGGAAGCCGCATGTTGCCACGCAGGTGCCTGCCCAGCTGGTAGGGCTGGCAGCTACATGCGAACGGCGGCGGAGTCTTGGTTGATGCGGGCCTGGCTGTGGACCTGCAGGCGTCCTCGGCAAAGGTCTTGCCAGGGCCCCGGCAAGGGTCTTGCCACGGTAGCATGGTTGTCCCCGGCAAGGATCTCGCCGGGGGTCTTGTGGATCTCCTCGGCAAGGATCTTGCCGAGGATCGTCGTCTTCTAGTCCTCATCTGAACTTGTGTATATGTGATCTTTACAAAGATCTGCATGCCACCATGGAGGCGCCTCCCGAGCCTTCGTCCCATCGTGGTTGGTTATGTTGGAAGTTGTGGGCTCAAGGGTGGCGCGCCCCGCTGGTGTTGGGCGAGCTGCCCCGGCAAGGCCCTTGCCGGGGGAACCTGCTTCGTCCCTCTGCTCTTTGTGTTCTTGGTCTTGGCATTGTTTTTGTTTTCCTTGTCCTTCGGTTTCCCTCCGGCTTCCCATGTTAGGTGTGGCCGCAGGCGCGGCTCTGACTGCCCGTGCATAAGTAAGGGGTACAAAGGAGAGCCCCTATCTTTGTACACCGACAGTCTTGTATGATTTGAGTCTTTGCTTTTTAGTTTACCACAATCATCCTTGCTGTATACACCTTTTGGAGAGACACGCATGAATCGGAATTTTTTAGGATACTCTATGTGCTTCACTTATATCTTTTGAGCTAGATAATTTTGCTCTAGTGCTTCACTTATATCCTTTTAGAGCGCAGTGGTGGTTTTATTTTATAGACATTATTGATCTCTCATGCTTCACTTATATTATTTTGAGAGTCTTTTAGAACAGCATGGTAATTTGCTTTGGCTGTAAAATTAGTCCTAATATGATGAGCATCCAAGATGGGTATAATAAAAACTATGATATAAAGTGCATTGAATACTATGAGAAGTTTGATTCCTTATGATTGTTTTGAGATATGAAGATGGTGATATTAGAGTCATTCTAGTTGAGTAGTTGTGAATTTGAGAGATACTTGTGTTAAAGTTTGTGATTCCCGTAGCATGCACGTATGGTGAACCGTTATGTGATGAAGTCGGAGCATGATTTATTTATTGATTGTCTTCCTTATGAGTGGCGGTCGGGGACGAGCGATGGTCTTTTCCTACCAATCTATCCCCCTAGGAGCATGCACGTAGTACTTCGTTTTTGATAACTAATAGATTTTTGCAATAAGTATATGAGTTCTTTATGACTAATGTTGAGTCCATGGATTATACGCACTCTCACCCTTCCACCATTGCTAGCCTCTCTAATACCGCGCAACTTTCGCCGGTACCATATACCTTCCTCAGAATAGCCACCATACCTACCTATTATGGCATTTCCATAGCCATTCTGAGATATATTGCCATGCAACTGTCCACCGTTCCGTTTATTATGACACGCTCCATCATTGTCATATTGCTTTGCATGATCATGTAGTTGACATCGTATTTGTGGCAAAGACACCGTTTTAATTTTTCATACATGTCACTCTTGAATCATTGCACATCCCGGTACATCGCCATAGGCATTCACATAGAGTCATATTTTGTTCTAAGTATTGAGTTGTAATTCATGAGTTGTAAGTAAATAAAAGTGTGATGATCATCATTATTAGAGCATTGTCCCAGTGAGGAAAGGATGATGGAGACTATGATTCCCCCACAAGTCGGGATGAGACTCCGGACGAAAAAAAGAGGCCATAAAAAAAAGAGAAAGGCCCAAATAAAAAAATGAGAGAAAAAGAGAGAAGGGACAATGCTACTATCCTTTTACCGCACTTGTGCTTCAAAGTAGCACCATGATCTTCATGATAGAGAGTCTCCAATGTTGTCACTTTCATATACTAGTGGGAATTTTACATTATAGAACTTGGCTTGTATATTCCAATGATGGGCTTCCTCAAATTGCCCTAGGTCTTCGTGAGCGAGCAAGTTGGATGCACACCCACTTAGTTTCTTTTGTTGAGCTTTCATACACTTATAGCTCTAGTGCATCCGTTTCATGGCAATCCCTACTCACTCAAATTGATATCTATTTGATGGGCATCTCCATAGGCCGTTGATACGCCTAGTTGATGTGAGACTATCTTCTCTTTTTGTCTTCTCCACAACCACCATTCTATTCCACCTATAGTGCTATGTCCATGGCTCACGCTCATGTATTGCGTGAAGATTGAAAAAGTTTGAGAACATCAAAAGTATGAAACAATTTCTTGGCTTGTCATCGGGGTTGTGCATGATTTAACTATTTTGTGTGATGAAGATAGAGCATAGCCAGACTATATTATTTTGTAGGGATAACTTTCTCTGGCCATGTTATTTAGAGAAGACATGATTGCTTTATTAGTATGCTTGAAGTATTATTATTTTTATGTCAATATTAAACTTTTGTTTTGAATCTAATGGATCTGAACATTCATGCCACAATAAAGATAATTACATTGAAAATTATGTTAGGTAGCATTCCACATCAAAAATTCTGTTTTTATCATTTACCTACTCGAGGACGGGCAGGAATAAGCTTGGGGATGCTTGATAGGTCTCCAACGTATCTATAATTTTCTATTGTTCCATGCTATTATATTATTTGTTTCGAATGTTTAATGGGCTTTAATATGCTCTTTTATATTATTTTTGGGACTAACCTATTAACCGAAGGCCCAGTGCCAGTTTCTTTTTTTTTGCCTATTTGAGTGTTTTGCAGAAAAGGAATACCAAACGGAATCCAAACGGAATGAAACCTTCGCGATGGTCTTTCTTGGAACAAACGCAATCCAGAAGACTTGGAGTTGAAGTCTAGAACTCCGCAAGGCGACCACGAGGCAGGAGGGCGCGCCCCCCACCCTCGTGGGCCCCACGGAGCTCCACCGACGTACTTCTTTCGCCTATATATACTCTTATACCATAAAAACATGAGGGGGAGCCACGAAAGCACTTTTCCACCACCGCAACCTTCTGTACCCGTGAGATCCCATCTTGGGGCATTTTCCGGCGATCTACCGGAGGGGGAATCGATCACGGAGGGCTTCTACATCAACACCATAGCCTCTCCGATGAAGCGTGAGTAGTTTACCACAGACCTTCGGTTCCACAGTTATTAGCTAGATGGCTTCTTCTCTCTCTTTGGTTCTCAATACAAAGTTCTCCTCGATGTTCTTGGAGATCTATTCGATGTAATGCTTTTTGCGGTGTGTTTGCCGAGATCCGATGAATTGTGGATTTATGATCAAGATTATCTATGAATAATATTTGGTTCTTCTCTGAATTCTTATATGCATGATTTGATATCTTTGCAAGTCTCTTCGAATTATCGGTTTAGTTTGGCCTACTAGATTGATCTTTCTTGCAATGGGAGAAGTGCTTAGCTTTGGGTTCAGTCTTGCAGTGTCCTTTCCCAGTGACAGTAGGGGCAGCAAGGCACGGATTGTATTGTTGCCATCGAGGATAAAAAGATGGGTTTTATATCATATTGCTTGAGTTTATCCTTCTACATCATGTCATCTTGCTTAATGCATTACTCTGTTCTTATGAACTTAATACTCTAGATCCATGCTGGATAGCGGACGATGTGTGGAGTAATAGTAGTAGATGCAGAATCGTTTTGGTCTACTTGACACAGACGTGATGCCTATATTCATGATCATTGCCTAGATATTCTCATAACTATGTGCTTTTCTATCAATTGCTCGGCGGTAATTTGTTCACCCACCGTAATATATGCTATCATGAGAGAAGCCACTAGTGAAACCTGTGGGCCCCGGGTCTATTTTACATTATATTAGTTTCCCATCAACTTGCCAATTACTGTCGCCGTTTATTTTGCAATTTTTACTTTCCAATCTATACAACAAAAATACCAAAAATATTAATCTTACTATCTTTATTAGATCTCACTTTTGCGAGTGACCGTGAAGGGATTGACAACCCCTTTATCATGTTGGTTGCAAGGTTCTTGATTGTTTGTGCAGGTACTAGGTGACTTGCGTGTTATCTCCTACTGGATTGATACCTTGGTTCTCAAAAACTGAGGCAAATACTTACGCTACTTTGCTGCATCACCCTTTCCTCTTCAAGGGAAAACCAATGCATGCTCAAGAGGTGGCACTTCTCCCAATTCAAGACAAGATTAGTTCCTTCACATCTCTGCAAAACTCGATCAAGGTTGCTTAAGAAATCATCAAAAGAAGTTCTGTAAATGGAGAAATCATCCATGAAAACCTCAACAATCTTTTCACAAAAATCAGAGAATATAGCAGTCATACATCTTTGAAAGGTAGCAGGTGCATTGCACAAACCAAAAGGCATACGTCTATAAGCAAAGGTACCAAAAGGGCAAGTAAAAGTGGGTTTCTCTTGATCTTCTTTTGACACAGGTATTTGAGAGAAACCAGAATAACCATCTAGAAAGCAAAATTGAGTATGTTTGGATAGTCTTTCTAGCATTTGATCGATAAAAGGTAGGGGGTAATGATCTTTTCTAGTAGCTTTATTCAATTTGCAAAAATCAATTACCATTCTATAACCTGTAACAATTCTTTGTGGAATCAATTCATTCTTATCATTAGGAACAACAGTAATACCTCCCTTCTTAGGGACACAATGAACAGGGCTTACCCATTGACCATCAGCAATAGGATAAATTATACTTGCCTCCAGAAGCTTTAGTATTTCATTTCTTACCACTTCTTTCATCTTAGGATTTAACCATCGTTGATGATCAACAACTGGTTTAGCATCTTTCTCCAATTTTATTTTATGCTGACATAGAGTGGGACTAATGCCCTTAAGGTCATCAAGAGTATATCCAATAGCAGCACGGTGCTTCTTCAGAGTTTTCAATAATTTCTTTTCTTCATGCTCTGAAAGGTTAGCACTAATAATAACAGGATATATCTTCTTTTCATCAAGATAAGCATATTTCAAAGTATCAGGTAATTATTTAAGCTCAAACACAGGATCACCCTTGGGTGGAGGAGGATCCCCAAGGATTTCAACAAGAAAATTGTGTTTCAAATAGGCCCTTGATTAAAGAATACTTCATATATTTCTCTTCTTTCATTCATAAACATATCATTTTCATGGTCTAACAAATATTGTTCTAAAGGATCATTAGGAGGCACGACAATAGAAGCAAGACCAATAATTTCATCTTTACTAGGCAATTCTTTATCATGGGGTTGCCTACGAAATTTAGAGAAAGTAAAATCATCTAACATATCCCCCAAACCAACAGTAACAATATCTTTCTCACAGTGTACCTTAGCATTAACGGTATTCAAGAAAGGTCTACCAAATATAATGGGACAAAAATTATCTTGTGGGGAAGCGAGAACAAGAAAATCAGTAGGATATTTTATCTTCCCACACAAGACTTCAACATCTCTAACAATCCCAATTGGTGATATAGTATCTCTATTAGCAAGCTTAAAGGAAACATCAATATCTTCTATCTCAGCAAGTGCAATGTCATTCATAATTTCTTTATATAAGGTATAAGGAATTTCACTCAAACTAGCACCCACATCACATAAGCCATGATAACAATGATTTCCTATTTTAACAGAAACAATGGGCATGCCAACAACAGGTCTATGTTTATCTTTAGTACCAGGTTTAGCAATTCTAGCAGCCTCATCACAGAAATAAATAACATGCCAATCAATATTATCAACCAAGGGATCTTTAACCATAGCAATACTAGGTTCAACTTTAATTTGCTCAGAGGGTTTGGGTGTCCTAATATTACTTTTGTTGACCACAGTTGAAGCTTTAGAATGATCCTTTATTCTAACAGAGAATGGTGGCTTCTCAATGTAAGCAGTAGGAACAATAGGATCAACATTATAAGTAATGGTTTCTTCATCATCTTTAATGGGTTCAACTACTTTAACTTTAATGGAAGGATGATATTTAAACCACTTCTCCTTAGGGAGATCAACATGAGTAGCAAATGATTCACAGAAAGAAGCTACTATCTCTGAGTCAAGTCCATATTTGGTGCTAAAATCACAAAAAGCATCGGTATCCATAAAAGATTTAACACAATCAAACTTAAGGTTTATACCTGACTCCTTACCTTCGTCAAGATCCCAATCTTCAGAGTTGCGTTTAATTCTTTCCAATAAATCCCATTTGAATTCGATATCCTTCTTCATATAGGAACCAGTGCAAGAAGTATCAAGCATGGATCGATCATTATGAGAAAGCCGAGCATAATTTTTTTGAATAACAATTTCTCTTGAGAGCTCATGATTGGGGCATGAATATAACATTGACTTAAGCCTCCCCCAAGCTTGAGCGATACTTTCTCCTTCGCGAGGCCAAAAATTATATATATAATTCCGATCACGTGAACTAGATGCATAGGATAAAACTTCTGATGAAATTCCAATTTCAATTGGTTGTAGTTCCATGATCCAATATCATCCGATAGCCTATACCATGTCAATGCCTTTCCCTTCAAAGATAAAGGGAAGACCTTCTTCTTGACAACATCCTCGGGTATACCTGCAAGCTTAAATAATCCACAAACTTCATCCACATAAATTAGGTGCATATCGGGATGTAATGTTCCATCTCCTGCATAAGGATTAGCTAGCAGGTTCTCTATCATACCCGAAGGAATTTCATAATAAATATTTTCAGTAGGTGCAGTAGGTTGAGGAGCAACTCTTTGCTCTTCCGATCGAGGTGAAGATACCCCGAACAAGCCCCTCAAAGGATTATTTTCCATAGTAACAAGTGACAATAAATTTCAACACACTATATAAATGTTTCCTTACCAAATCCCACTTACCTTGCTTGGAGTTTTGAATACATACATATGTGCCACAAGTCCAAGAAAGAAATCATCATTTTTAAGATAGACTTTGTTAAGGCATTTGATAAGGTAAACTATAAGGCCATCCTATTCATGATGAAGCATCTGGGATTTAGCAGCAAATGGATTAGATGGGTCACATCTATCCTATCTACTGCCACAACCTCTGTCATCCTAAATGGTGTGCCTGGTAAGTGCATCCAATGCAAATGTGGTGTCAGGCAAGGAGATCCCTTTTCCCCCTTACTATATGTTATGGTTGGAGAACTGCTACAAATCATGGTTAATGAAGCATGGAGGAATGGACTACTTTCTTTGCCTATTGAGACCAACTATACTGAATGCTACCCCATCATACAGTATGCTGATGATACTCTAGTTATCCTGCCAGCTGATGTGGCACAAATCAGGAATTTTATTGAGATCCTTGACAATTTTTCCAAATTCACTGGGCTTGTAGTAAACTACAGTAAATCCTCTATGGTACCTATCAATATCTCTGATGATAAAGCTCAGGATCTGGCTAACACCTTTAACTACAAAAAAGAAGCCATGCCATTTACATATCTTGGTTTACCAATGGGATCTGCAAGGCCTAAAGTTTCTGATTTGATGCCCATGGTATCAAGACTTGATCATAGGCTATCTGGCATTGCTTCCATGATGTCATACTTTGGGAGACTTGTACATCTCAAGTCCATTGTTGCAGCTCTGCCAATTTTTGCCATGTGCTGCATCAGAGTTCCTCTCACCATTCTGGACCATTTTGAAAAGTCTAGTAGAAATTTCCTATGGTATGGCAAAGGCATCAATAAAAAACGAAACTGCCTTGTCAAATGGGACAATGTTTGTTTGCCAAAAAAGCAGGGGGTCTGGGAGTACTAGATCTAAGAATAAAAAACAAAACTCTGCTTACAAAATTCCTTTTCAAATTCTTTAACAAGCATGATATTCCCTGGGTTAACCTTATCTGGAACAATTACTATGACAATGGTGAGGTACCTAGTTTCCCTACCAGGGTGGGATCCTTCTGGTGGAGAGACTGTTGTTCTATCTTGAAAGATTTCAAGGATATGACTATTAGCTATGCTGGGAATGGTAATACAATCAAGTTATGGTCACATAAATGGTGTTCACATATACTTACACAGTCAATGCCCCAACTATATTCTTATGCAAAAAAATGATATCACTCTTGCATATGCCAGCAACTTGGAAGATAATGAATTTTATGACTTGTTTCACCTGCCTATGTCCACAATTGCAGTCCAACAAAGTAACAACCCCAGAGTGATGATCAATAGCAGAGATTACCAGCAAATACCAGATTCATGGAAATTTTATTGGGGTGGTACAAAGTACTCTAATAAGAGAATATACCTTGAACTCATGGGAAATCCTGTTGATGCTCCTAAACCATATCAGTGGATATGGAAATCTTGCTCTCTCCCCAGGCAGAAATTCTTCTTCTGGCTTCTGTTGCAAGATAGATTGAACACTAGAGATCTGCTAAACAGGAAGAATTTCTACATAGAGACAAGTAAGTGTGAGTTATGTGATGATGAACCTAATGAACATCTAATGCACCTCTTTTTTAGCTGTGATTTCAGCCAAAACTTCTGGATGAACATTGGCTACCAATGGGACACTGATTATAACCTGATGGAAATGCTCTTGGAGGGTAGGAAACAAGATACTTATGGATGTTTCAAAGAGTGCCTAATTGCTGGTTGCTGGAGTCTATGGAAGCATAGAAATAGCATCATTTTCGATCACAAGGTCAAGAATATGGCATACAGTCTAGCCATGTTCAAGAAGCACTTCAGCATGATCATAAAGAAGGCAAAACCTGGTTTGAAGGAGGGCATGCAAAGCTAGATAGAACATTTGTAGATTTTCTATTTTATTTCTTACATGATCCATCCTGTACATCCATTTGTAACTGTCCCATTTCATAAATGAAAATGAGAGTTACAGTGGGGGTCTTCCCCACTGTTTGTTGCTCAAAAAAATCCCACTTACCAAAGGCGCTTCACTCCCCGGCAACGATGCCAAAAAAGAGTCTTGATGACCCACAAGTATAGGGGATCTATCGTAGTCCTTTTGATAAGTAAGAGTGTCGAACCCAACGAGGAGCAGAAGGAAATGACAAGTGGTTTTCAGCAAGGTATTCTCTGCAAGCACTGGGATTATCGGTAACAGATAGTTTTGTAATAAGATAATTCGTAACGGGTAACAAGTAATGAAAGTAAACAAGGTGCAGCAAGGTGGCCCAATCCTTTTTGTAGCAAAGGACAAGCCTAGACAAACTCTTATATAAAGCAAAGCGCTCCCGAGGACACATGGGAATTGTCGTCAAGTTAGTTTTCATCATGCTCATATGATTCGCGTTCATTACTTTGATAATTTGATATGTGGGTGGACCGGTGCTTGGGTGTTGCCCTTCCTTGGACAAGCCTCCCACTTATGATTAACCCCTCTCGCAAGCATCCGCAACTACGAAAGAAGAATTAAGGTAAACCTAACCATAGCATGAAACATATGGATCCAAATCAGCCCCTTACGAAGCAACGCATAAACTAGGGTTTAAGCTTCTGTCACTCTAGCAATCCATCATCTACTTATTACTTCCCAATGCCTTCCCCTAGGCCCAAATAATGGTGAAGTGTCATGTAGTCGACGTTCACATAACACCACTAGAGGAAAGACAACATACATCTCATCAAAATATCGAACGAATACCAAATTCACATGATTACTTATAACAAGACTTCTCCCATGTCCTCAGGAACAAACGTAACTACTCACAAAGCATATTCATAATCATAATCAGAGGAGTAATAATTATCATTAAGGATCTGAACATATGATCTTCCACCGAATAAACCCACTAGCATCAACTGCAAGGAGTAATCAACACTACTAGCAACCCACAGGTACCAATCTGAGACAAAGATCGAATACAAGAGATGAACTAGGGTTTGAGAGGAGATGGTGCTGGTGAAGATGTTGGTGGAGATTGACCCCCTCTCGATGAGAGGATCGTTGTGATGACGATGGCGATGATTTCCCCCTCCCGGAGGGATATTTTCCCGGTAGAACAGCTCCGCTGGAGTCCTAGATTGGTTCTGCCCCGGTTCCGCCTCGAGACGGCGGCGCTTCATCCCGAAAGCTTCCTTATGATTTTTTCCAGGTCAAAACACACCATATAGCCATAGATGGGCACCGGAGGCCTGCCGGGGGCCCACAAGGACGGGGGCGCGCCCTCCAACCTTGTGGCTGGCTGGTGGCCCCCCTCTGGTTCTTTCTTCGCCCTATATTTTTTTTATATTCCAAAAACATGATCCATGAAGTTTTAGGACTTTTGGAGTTGTGCAGAATAGGTCTCTAATATTTGCTCCTTTTCCAGTCCAGAATTCCAGTTGCCGGCATTCTCCCTCTCCATGTAAACCGTATAAACTAAGAGAGGAAAGGCATAAGTATTGTGATATAATGTGTAATAATATCTCATAATGCAATAAATATCGATATAAAAGCATGATGCAAAATGGACGTATCAGAAGCCACCATCTGTGTAACGATCCGAAGTCACTGTGCTCGCAACCAAATCTCGCACAACTAGCCTAATGACGCCACTGCCTGCAGGACCGAGCCCCCAGCACGCCGCCGCCGGCCGGGCTCCATCGCCACCACACCGCAATCTCCACCGCCGATAGCACCCTAAAAGAGGCCCCCGGCCCAGCCCTAGCCACTCACAGTCTGCGCCGCCGCTGTAACCAGCCACACCCACCGACGGGCCTCCACCACCCCACGAACCTGGCACGCCGTGGATGACCCGCGCAGTCGCACACCACGCTGGAACCTAGCAGCGCCATGCTTTGTCACAAAGACACCAACCCGCTCTAGATCTTCCACGCGACGGGATCAGGAAGCCACGACGCTGTCGGCGCCGACTAGGCTGCGCCCTTTGGCGGCGGTGAGGGAGAAGGGGAGAGGTGGAGGGTGGAGACCCGGTGGCAGCTAGGGTTCCCTCTTTTTTTCTCGATCTGTTCGGCGATATCACATTAGTTGAACCCGGTTAATATTTGATGTATAAAAACAAATTTCCCTTTACTTTCTAAATAAATATTGTGATATATGCCAAGAGATACTATAGGTTGCTACTAATTAGCGTCTTAGAGCATCTACAGTCGGACTTGACAAATCCGGTCCCTCAAATGCCCGTCGACGCGTCGGGGCGCATCCGTGAACATTGACCGGTCATGCCTTAAATTTATCTTCTCACAATCGGGCACTTCAATTAGCACACCTCAAATCCATACAAACGCATGCAACTACGTACTACATAAGGACATGCCATCAGACTACCAAAAAATGGCATGTTTAACCTACATACTAGCAATGGAGAAGATCATCCACGACTGCCATTGCCCTTCCCGGCGCCCTTGTCGTCGTTCTCGCGGAAGTATCGGTCAAAGATGCAGTATGGATCGAACCGGCACTGCTCATCGACAGAGCTGTCCGACCCATCGTTGTCTTCCTTCTCCTCCTTGGGGGGCAGTCCAGCAATGGACGGACCGCACGATTCTGCTCTCGGGCGAGGGCGCGTGTGTTCCTCCGTTCCGCTTCTTTACAATGCGGGCGCTGATGGCTTCCTCCTCGACGGTAGCGCGTGCCGCCGCATCAGTCGCCTCCACCGCTGCCATGTCGGCAGCGAGTCGGGCCTCGGTGGCCCTCATCCTCTCCTTTCCACGGCGGGCACACCTGTCTCGGTAGGACTCATACTGCGGCGGAACGGTGATGGGGAAAGGGAGATTGGAAGACTCCTGGGAGGACCGCGATGATCCGGCCCCGAAGGATCTGAGCGCCCGATGCACCCACACAATGGACTCGCGCCTTACAGATCCGGCCGTCGGTCGGGCGCTGTCCTCCCGGGAGCGGCAGAGTGCAATGCAGGCGGCCATTGCCTCTTCCATACCGCAGTAGACGACACCCCAGTCGACGGATCTGTACTGATCACCGTCGGATCCACTGCTCGCCATGCCGGAGATCGAAGTACGGGAGCTTGGGTGGCGGTGGGGAGTGAAGGGAGTGAAGTGAAGTGGCTAGGATTTTGTCCAACGAGAAGTTGGGGAGGAATACAAGTGGGGTCAGGTGGGCCAGCATGGGCCGGGTCTGACGTAACGGACGCGTCCAGGTGCCCCATATCCGCCCCAGATTTGGGCTGAATATAAGGGTGTCGGTCAGCCCGAACTTTTGAACCCCGTTTGAGGCGCATGTCTGTGTTGCTTTTTTGTGACCGGTCAGTGACCTGCCGGCCATCCGGACGTTTGAAGCGGGTTTGGAGTGCCCGGGTGTAGATGCTCTAATGAGGTTGATGCAACGCGTGCGCGGGGCATAAGAATTAGTGATCGTAGACTTGGTTCTTAACCATGGTGTCTGCTACTACATCCCTTGACTAACTACCCACGTGAATTGGAGCCGTGAGCGCCGGAGGGGGGAGCTCAAACATTCCCGAAAAAACGCACCGACATCCCCGCTGTCGCCGGGTTTGTCAAACCTGCATGCAAATCTACTACGCCGAAAGAGCGGTCTCTGGTTGCTTCCCTTGCAAATGAAGTAAACCTTTTCGGCCAGACCACGAGGCAGTTTGACGAACGCATTGCCGACGGAGCAATACAAAGAACCTTACGCGTGTGTGTTGCTCAGAGTCGGAGGCGCCCCGCCGCAAAGCACAGATAAATAGCTTTGAGCTGCCGGTTCGCCACGGCCCCCGGCCCGCCGTGCCTTAAGTTGTCTGCCGCCGTATGAATGTGTGTTGTGCAGCGCGAGACGTAGTATAAGATTGCACCTCAAGTTACCCTACCGGCCCCAACGTGAACGCGACCACTGCAACCGGCCGGCAGACGCCCGCCCAACCTACTGCTCTATCCATCAAACCATGCAAGGAACTCAAGTCAGATCATCCAACCGCGCGTACGTAAAGATGAAATCAAGACCCAGTCTCTGTCTGTCTGCCTGCCTGTCCACATGCATTCGAGGCTGCACCGTATGGACCATTTCATCTCATGCATTAAACAAAATTTGACAAGATTTTCACACGGACGTGGAGTCTTTGACTTGGAGCGGCCATGCAGCGTGGTATCTGACCTCGCCCGATGAACGACAAACAGGCAGCCGCAATGGAAACTGGCACTCCTGTTGCAATCCTAGCTTCAGATACGTCTGATATCTGTAGCCGACGGCGCGGTTCAGAGACAAATATCCGGAGAAGCAAGAGCGGAGCACGGTCCGATCACGTCTCGGTTCTGAAGCGGGCGTTGAATTTGGAGCGTCTACCACAGCCCGACCGTGTATAAATAATGCATTATCACATGTACGTATATGCCTGGATATATACAGATTACTGGCGGCGCCGAAGAGCTTGTGGGCAGGATTGGTTCTGCCTTGGTATCCTTGGTTGACATCCTTTTAGAAACAGATATCAGCAGAGGGCAGATCAGCCATGTCAGCACCGCCAACGACAGGGAACTCGTGGGATAATGCGCTGAGCGAACGTGAGCCACGCAATGGAACGGAAATGGATCGATCGAAGTTGGTGTCTTTGACCTTCTTCTCCGCTGCTCCCCACTTGCAGTTGGATGGCTCCATCTCTATCTCCATGAAAGTGAAGGGGATTGAAACGTTGAGGTGCGTTGTCGGGTTGTTCCTTCCTGCATCGCACCTGTCCATTGTTCTAGTCTGTGCGCTTTGAGCTCTTCCGTTTTCGTTTCGATTTCTCTCTATCAGGAACAACCACAAGTGGCTACTGGCTGTGGTCATATATCAAGCCACGGTAACACACGGTCAAAAGCTGGGACGGTTTTGCACACTGTCAAGAAAAGTTTTGAGCCGGATGGTTTGCTTTGCTAGAAAAAATGAAGGGGCCATCCGCGGCCTCTGCAAGGTCCTTGTCAAACTGCTCCCTGAACAGACCGGCCATTCTTTTTTTCAGGCAAGACAGTAGGTCATCCTACTGCCTATTTTCTTCTTCATAAAGTGCTGTATATATAAAAGGCTAAAGGAAAAGACTAATGCAAGGTCATAAGCCCACGCACAACAAGGTAAATGAAAGTTTCTATCTATGATTCCAATGCAAGTCCCCATAAGTTTTCCTTTTGCTCTGTGCACAAGGAGACACATTTCTTCTTTGAATTTTTTCCTGAGCTTGTATATGTTTTTGCTGGTTTCCTTTGAAGATCTGATCGTTTCTGGTGCTCCAAATTGCCCAGGTGGCTAGTAGCATGACATTTTCCATATAGAAAGGAAGATACTCCCTCCGTTCTGCATATAAGATTTGGTCAAAGTCAAACTTTGTCAACTTTGACTAAATTTATAGATAAAACTATCAAGATTCACAATATGAAAACAATATTGTTAGATGCATCATGAAATTAATTTTTATACCATATAGCTTTAGTATTTTAGATGTTGATATTTTTCCAACAAAGTTGGTCAAACTTGACCAAATCTTATATGCAGACTAAAAAGAAACGGAGGGAGTACAAACATCATTTCAGGTCAGAAACTACGTCTTTGAATATTCATAGTTTCAAACTCTTAGGGCATTTCTAACCAATCCCTTATAACCGGTTAGAGGAGCAAAATACCGGCACCTAGCCAACCCCTTATCCGTCGTAAGGGAGTAAAACATTTACACCGTCCCCAAACTTCTCCCTAAATTTACTCCACCGCTCGGCGGCTGAGTAAAAGTCGCACCACTGCCTCGTGTCGCCCCCCACCCCTGCACTTTCGCCGGCGCTACTCCCGGCGACCCCCTGCCGGCCCCACCGCTACCTCGTTGCCTCCTCCGCCCTCCACCGCCCTTCTGCCCGGCGTCGAGCCCGTTCGGCCCCCTTCGCTATCGCCGGAATCAGGTGAACCGCCGCAGTAGTCGCCATTGTTGTTGATTCATCGGATTGCTTCTTTTCTTCTTCCTTTTCTGTCGGCCGCCACATCTCACGTTGATTGCACCCCGCGACAGGTCATTCCCTCTCGTCCCCGCCGGTCTGTTTGGTCAAAACGACACCAGCCGACCGGTGCACCACCACCGCTCCGCAAGTGTTCGACGAATTGGCTAGGTGAGTTTTTTTATCGTTTCTTTGTGAACCGAGCCGTGTGGATCGAACCTAGCCATTTAAATTGTAGATGAAGAGGTTGCGGGAGATGGCTTTGGAGGACTCGTCATCATCCGAAGTGGAAGAAGACGACGATGACTTTGACACCGTTTTAGACAAGATTTTCAATGATGATGTTCGGCAGCCGGGGAGAGGATCATAGTTTGGCCGCATACACATCAACCGTGATAGAGCGGAGGGTCATGCGAAGATCATGAGAGACTACTTTGACCCAAAGCCAACCTATCTGGAGAAGTACTTTTGTCGACGCTTTCGGATGCATACAAGTCTTTTTCTGACCATTGCAAAAGCCACTGAGAGATATGATGATTGGTTCAAGCTTCGGAGAAATGCACGTGGAGAGATAAGTGCAAGCGCTCTGATGAAATGCATTGCGGCTGTTCGAGTCTTAGCATATGGGTGTTTGGCCGATGCAATCGATGACTATGTCTGATTTGGTGAAAACACAAACTTAGAGGTTGTTCGAAGATTCACTAAAGCAGTGATCACTGTCTTTGGCCGGGAGTACTTGAGAGCACCAACCGAGGAAGACACCTAGAGGCTGATGACTGAGAGTGAAGCAAGAGGATGGCCAGGGATGCTTGGACCACTTGACTGTATGCACTGGACATGGAAGAATTGTCCTGCGGGGTGGAAGGGTCAGTACAAAGGCCACTGCAATGATCCAACGATCAATGTTGAGGTAGTTACATCAAAGGATCTTTGGATATGGCATTCATTCTTTGGTCTGCTGGCTCTAGCAATTACTTGAATGTGCTATTGAGGTCACCGCTATTTTCTAGGCTTATTAAAGGTGAAGCTCCTACTTGCAACTGCTTGGTCAACGGGCAAAACAAATCGATGGGTTACTACCTTGCAGATGGTATCTATCCCACCCCAACCCTAGCCGCCGTCGGGGCCTAGCCTATCCTCCTTCCTTCCTCCCGCCGCCGCCAGAGGATGCCGCCGGCTTGTGCTCGGAGGCCGACGGCGGTGGCGGGGGCTCTTCCTCCCTCCCGCGTCTCAGGGGTGGCGGGGCCCCAACATGCGTGGAGGTGCGGCCGATCTAGAAGCAGCGGCGATGGCTTCGACGGCGGCGGCGGTCGGCCCTGCCTCGGGCCACGGGCGGCTGATGCGGCGGCTGGCCTGGATCGGGCGGCGGCGCGATGCGGTCTTCGGCGGCATGTCATCTGGCTTTAGATCGGCGACGGCGTCGAGGGCCTGGTGGACTGCTTGGCGGCACCCATGGCAGATCTGTTCTGGCCAGTGTACCTAGTGGTGGTGGTCATGTTCTTCGTCGGAGGTGGCCGGCCAGAGGCTTGATTTTTATAATATCAACATTTTTTCCGTACATATTTTTATTTTTATTTTTCAAATATTTAATCAACATTTTCCAAATATAAGATTAAATTTTTTTGGTACATGGTGAACATTTTTCCTATACACACTTTTAAACTTTTTCATATGTTTGATTAACATTTTTTATGAACAAGACTAACATTTTCTAATACATGGTCAACATTTTAATATCAACATTCAAAGTTTTCTCAAATGATTGATTAACATTTTCTAAATGCAATATTAACATTTTTTAACATATGGTCAACAATTTTTATTAGACATTCAACATATACCATGCTTGATTAACATTTTTCAATACTTGTTCAACATTTTTTCAAATTCTTGATTAACAATTTATATATACATGATAAAAAAATCATCATTTTTTAATACATGATCAACATTTTTTTATATGCACATTCAACATTTTTCAAATGCTTGATCAAATATTTTTTCAAATGCTTGATTAGCATTTTTACCTACATGATCATGAAATTTCATCATTTTTATAATACATGGTCAACATTTTCCTACACACATTATAAACAATTCATCATTTTTTAATACCTGGCTAAGCTTTTTTGTAAGCACATTCAAAAAAATTCAAATGCATGATACATATTTTTCAAAACATTATGTAATTTATATTTTTGTAATCTATTTATTTAGACTATTTGAAAGTGCACTGGGAGGCCACCGCCTCTTTTTTTCTGTTTTTTCACGTTTTTCTTTTCTTTTTTACTTTTCTTTACACTTTCAAATATTCTAAATATATATATTACAGAAAAAACTCTACATAAAAATCTAAAAAATGTTAAATCTGTATAGAAAAATGTTTCTTATGTATACAAAAAATGTACAATGTGTATGAAAAATGTTGATCATGTATTTAAAAAAATGTTAATAAAGCATTTGAAAAAAGTGTTAATCATTCATTTAAAAACTGTTAAACATGTATAATTTTTTTCTGATATATGCCAAAAATATACAGTATGTATTACAAAAGTAGTCAGCAAACACATTTTTTTAAATGCTGAATATCTCTTTAAAAAGTGTTTAAGGTGTAAAACAAAGTTCATGATGTATACACAAAATGTTAAGCGTGTATTAAAAATTTGAACCTACAAAAATAAATTTTCAGAAAGGTTGATCATGTATGAAAAAATTATTCATATATTCCAAAGATGTTAAGCAGGTATGACATATATATGATCAACCTGCTTAACATCTTTGGAATATATATATATATATATATATATATATATATATATATATATATATATATATATATATATATATATATATGATAAATGTTTCCTACAAGCAGTGGTAGTTACCACCACTTGCGTTTTGTATGTTATATGTAGTATCTGTCGAAACCAAGAGTATGTACGTCTAGTATGTAGTATATATCAATGATCATGTAGTATATATACTAATTTTTAGGTAGTATGTACCATATTTTGAGTATGCTCTTTTTTACGTACAAATATATACGTATTTCATAAATATAACAAAAACTATGGGCTCATATGCAATTTTTTTCATGCAACTTGCTTTGAAATATCCTAGATATAGTATATGAACATATTAAAAATAATAAAATATTATATATAGTACCACATGGTGCTATATGAGATATGTGGGGTAACTACCCCCAGGTGATAGGATGGATTTTCCATATATATATATATATATATATATATATATATATATATATATATATATATATATATATATATATATATATATATATATATTTGAAATGTGATCATGTTTAGAAAAAATATTAAACATGCATAAAAAATATTCTAGAGGCATACATAAACTGTACAAATGTGTGTGAAAAATTATATGCATGTGTTGAACAATAAATGATGAAAACCATAGAAACAGAAGAAAGAAACAAAAGAGACACCTAAAAAACAAATAAATAATGGAATACCCAAGGAAACCGTGAAAAACCATGAGAAAATGAAGAAAAACAATGAAAAACAAAAGAAAGCCGAAGGAAAACGAAGAAAGGAAGAATAAAAAGTCCTATTGAAAACCAAGTAAAGAAACAAACAAAAAAAATTGTAAACGTGAAAGAAGAGAAAAGAAACGAAGAAAACCTATGAAAATAAGCAAAGAAAAACTGTGAAACTGGAGAAAACCCGTCAGAAAATGAAGAAACCCAAAAGAAAAAGGGGGCTGCTAGGCATCCGCCGGTGGATGAATTGGAAACATCCGTCGCCTGGCTGGCCGTTGGATGGACGCACTGCTGGCCGTCTAATGTACAACCCACGTTCCCCACCTCCCTTCTGCAACAAGCGCGGTGTTGCAGAAACAAGCCCATCTCCACGCCGTTAGATCTCCCCACGTGAGCGTCATAAAATTGCAACAAGTTGGTTGTTGCTGAAACAGAGACTTTGTGCGGAGACGTGATGTAACTTTTGCAACAATGGTATTGTTGCAGAAAACTTTGCAACTGTGGTGATGTTGCAGAAAAAAATTGCAGAATTTTTTTCTGCAACAAAGCTAATGTTGCAGATTTTTTTTTCAACAGAAGAGAGATTTGAAACATACCTAATGTTGCATAAAATTTTCTTGCAACAAAGAGGATGTTGCAATACCAGGGACGCGATGGCTTTCCTGCATCAGCGAGCGCTTCCCTCGTAGCAGCGTCGGTAGCAAATGCAGTGCGGCAGTAGGAGTAAAAGCAACGGACGGGGCAACGAGGCTACAGAGTTGCAGAGCCATGACCAGGAGCTTGAGAAAGAAGTGGTGGAGAATTTTGGATGGATAACGGTGTGGTGGCGTTGACTCATGAAAGAAGAAAGATGATCTGGTTGGAGCTGGATATTTCTAGAGAAAGGTGAGACCAGAAGAGCACAAGACGACTGGGCAATCCGACGGCTGGGCAACAGGTGGATGCATCAGTTGGATCAACCGGTCGGACGGAAGCTTTTCCCAAAGAAAAAAGAAAACAAAGTAAAAAATAAAAAATAAAGGAAACCAACAGAAAAAAGATAAAACAAATATTTACAAAGCATGAGGGCTATATCTCGCTATACTCGCTATAAGTGAGATATAGTTCTCACGACTTCTGCACCGGGTCAGTTCTTCTGGGCTTATGAGTGGCTGCCAATATATCCCCTACTCAGCTTATTCTGACAACCCAGCCTAATTTTTTATTTTAAGCCTAGTACTTAAAGGTTAACTAGTAGGCTTCTTACATAAATTTTAGGTTGTACGAAAAATCAGAAATGATTTCTTGTTATTAGGCTGCATGGAGCTCGTTTTATTGAAAAGTTCAGCAAAACGTTTGCATATTTCATTTTTTTTAGAAAAAACAACCCATATTGTCGAACAGATGTATACTGCACGTGTGCAGTTTTTTCATGGCAAAATACATTAACACGCGAGCTACACAAAAATGATAAAATTGGTGATTTTGAAAAAGTATGTGGAGTATTCACTATATAAAACCAACGATTTTGTGTAGCTTGCCTATCAATATATTTTCTCATAAAATTTACACACATGTAGTATACATCCATATGCCAATGTGGAATTTCCTTTTGGAATTTTTGGTGACCTTGAAACGCAATTTTGAAATATTTTAAAGAACCCAAATGGTAAGTGCCACACGTGTGGCACGAAGCAACTAAGTCCGAACAGTTTTTTAACCATTGGATGAGATGCAGCAATCTCAAAGCAGAGAAGAGAACACATCAGACCAAAGAATTGTTCGATACTTGATATTGTCATCCCGAACGACTTGCTCCCAGTCCCCAGTCCGTTTCTCTCTACTCACCCACGCATCGCCCACACACTGTGATGGCGCCGCTCGATCCCCTCGCGGTAGCGGTTCCCGTCGACGACGGATCCGCAACAGAGCGCCTGGATCTCGAGCGGTCGACCGCGAGTGAGGAAGCAGGGCCCATACGGGTTCGAGAACTATGTAGACATGGTCGAGACTCATCTCCGGTCAATAACCAATAGCGGAACCTGAATGCTCATATTAGCTCCCACATATTCTACGGAGATCTTTATCGGTCAAACCGCATATAAACATACGTTGTTTCCTTTGTCATCGGTACGTTACTTACCCGAGATTCGATCGTCGGTACCTCAATACCTAGTTCAATCTCGTTACCAGCAAGTCTCTTTACTCGTGCTATCATGCATCATCCCGCAACTAACTCATTAGTCACATTGCTTGCAAAGCTTATAGTGATGTGCTTTACCGAGAGGGCCTAGAGATACCTCTCCGACAATTGGAGTGACAGATCCTAATCTCGATCTATGCCAACTCAACAAACACCATCGAAGACACCTGTAGAGCATCTTTATAATCACCCAGTTACGTTGTGACGTTTGATAGCACACTAAGTGTTCCTGCGGTATTCGGGAGTTGCATAATCTCATAGTCATAGTAACATGATAAGTCATGAAGAAAGCAATAACAACAAACTAAATGATCATCGTGCTAAGCTAACGGATGGGTCTTGTCAATCACATCATTCTCTAATGATGTGATCCCGTTAATTAAATGACAACTCATGTCTATGGTTAGCAAACTTAACCATCTTTGATTAACGAGCTAGTTTTTACATCCATTCAGGAATGCAGTTTTTACATCCATTTTGCCAAATTTCATAATCATAAAATGCGGCAATTGCTAAAATGATTCGGACGGACTTAAGCATCGCTACGGGTGAGAAGGTCTCATCGTAGTCAACTCCTTGAACTTGTCGAAAACCTTTTGCAACAAGTCGAGCTTTGTAGACAGTAACATTACCGTCAGCGTCAGTCTTCTTCTTGAAGATCCATTTATTCTCTATGGCTTGCCGATCATCGGGCAAGTCAACCAAAGTCCACACTTTGTTCTCATACATGGATCCCATCTCAGATTTGATGGCCTCAAGCCATTTTGTGGAATCTGGGCTCATCATCGCTTCCTCATAGTTTGTAGGTTTGTCATGGTCAAGTAACATGACCTCCAAAACAGGATTACCGTACCACTTTGGTGCGGATCTTACTCTGGTTGACCTACGAGGTTCGGTAGTAACTTGATCTGAAGTTACATGATCATCATCATTAGCTTCCTCACTAATTGGTGTAGGAGTCACAGGAACTGATTTCTGTGATGAACTACTTTCCAATAAGGGACCAGGTACAGTTACCTCATCAAGTTCCACTTTCCTCCCACTCACTTCTTTCGAGAGAAACTCCTTCTCTAGAAAGGATCCATTCTTAGCAACGAATGTATTGACTTTGGATCTGTGATAGAAGGTGTACCCAACCGTCTCTTTTGGGTATCCTATGAAGACACATTTCTCCGATTTGGGTTCGAGCTTATCAGGTTGAAGCTTTTTCACATAAGCATCGCAGCCCCAAACTTTAAGAAACGACAACTTGGGTTTCTTGCCAAACCACAGTTCATAAGGTGTCGTCTCAACGGATTTAGATGGTGCCCTATTTAACGTGAATGTAGCCGTCTCTAAAGCATAACCTCAAAACGATAGTGGTAAATTAGTAAGAGACATCATAGATCGCACCATATCCAATAAAGTGCGGTTACAACGTTCGGACACATGTAACACCCCGCATGTAACTTGCCATATTTATAACTCCGACTCTTGCCATTTTCGGCGATGTGTTATGATTTTCCCTCCATTGTCGGGTTTTCTCTTTCGTTTTGTTTTTTCTCATGTCATGCATTTTCATACCATGTCATCATGTGCATTGCATTCGCATACGTGTTCGTCTCATGCATCCGAGCATTTTCCCCGTTGTCCGTTTTCCAATCCGGCGCTCCTATCTCCTCCGGTGCACCCCTTCCTTTTTCTTTCGTGTGCATGTGTCAAACTTTCTCGGAATGGGCCGAGGCTTGTCAAGTTGGCCTTAATATACCACCCGGAGTCTACCGGTCAAGTTTCGTTCCATTCGGAGGTCGTTTGGTACTCCAACGGTTAACCGGGCATCCGCAAAGTCCATTTGAGTGTCCAGCAAAAACCCCCTCCAAAACCAGCCCAAAACCCACCAAACTCTCTTCCATGCTTTAGGTCGTTCGATCACGATCGTGTGGGCGAAAACCGCACCTCATTTGGAGCCTCCTAGCTCCCTCTACCTATAAATATGTGGGCATCCCAAAATACAACCGCAGTCCAAACCCTAGAAAATCCCTCCGCGCCGCCGGACACGTCCGCCGCCGCCCCGTCCAATCCCGTGGCGACACGTGGCCCGCCTCCGGCCTCCCGCCGCCGCGGCCCGCAGGCCCGCCGGCCCGGCGCCTCCCCGCGCGCGCGCCTCCTCGGCCGCCTCCTCGCCGGCGCCGGCCGGCGTTGCCTCGCCGCCACCCGACGGGCTCCTCCGCCGCCGCGCGCCCGCGCCTCGCCGGCGCCGCCCTCCTCCGCCTCCGGCCGGCGACCCTCCGGCCTCGCCTCCTCCTTCCCCCGCCGTCCTCTCCTCTGGTCGCCGACGAGCTCCTCCACCGGCCGGACTCCTCCTCGATCCGATCTGGATCTCTCCCTCTGTGAGCCCGTTGACTTTTTCTCGCCCCTAATTTTCTCTAAGTGTTGAAATTCTACAGCATATTGCTCTGTTCGCGATGCGATAACTCCGTGCATGTAGCTTCGATTCGCGCGTGTAATATGTCAAATTGTTCGTTTCATGATGATCTTCATTTTGTTCAATTGCACCATGTTCATTAGAGGTCATCTTGATGCCCAAATCTCTATTGGAAGAGGGCTAGTTGCTGTTATTCTCTGGTTCTTAGCAGAACTTGGAGATTTGTCATTTTTGTATCATTTAATCTGTGTATCTTTTGAGCATGAGCTCTACATGTGTTTTGAAGTATGCCATGCCATATTTCCAGTAGTGTAGTCCTTGTATTTTTGTGATCTCTGTGGTGACTAGAACAAGCATGCAAAATAGGCCCCGTAATATTTCTGATTTCAGGGACTTAGTGATTTCTCCAAGTCCTTGTCTGCTGTAATTTTGTTGCCATATAAACTTGATGCTACAGAGAGATCCATGCATATTTTGGAGATGTTCAGTAAGGATGTTTTGTAGATATAGTTGTAATAGATCCATTCCTGTAATTTTTTGCAATTATGGAGTACCATAGAATGACTCAATATTGCTCTACTTTTGCTATAAAATATTTCTGGCAGATTCGTAACATGATATGCAATTTTGCCAAGCTTATTGTAGTTGATCCATACATGCTATGCAATTGTTCTTGCCTTTGTTAGCTTCATAAACATGTCTCTTGCTATAGGTATGCTTGATTTGTAGTGCATTGCTCTGTAGTGAGTGCATCAAGCTCATAAAGAGGCCTTCATATTAATATTTCTGCCATGCTCTGTTTTCTGCTAAGTCTGAAACCTGATAACGAAACTTGCTATGTTTACATGCTTGCCATCATATCTTCTGGTCCTTTTTGGCTTATGGTCAGTAAGGGCTTTTTGTCATGTGCATTTAGTAGAACACTAGCATGCCTTGTTTTTCTATGCTAAGTTCCTGTAGCTTGTTGATTTCGTGCTCTGAACATTGCTACCTGATGCTGATTTCTGCCATGTCCAGTTTTTCACCAAGTCTGTGAACATGTAATCTTTTGCACTTTTGCCATGCTTCTTTGAGCTTGATATGTTGTGAACTAGCCGTAGCTCAGTGTTCATCTTTTGTCAAGCATCTCCTGTAGTTTACCTTCATATGGTTTGTTTCTATGTTGGGGTGCTGTAGCATTGTTGCTTGTTGCATTTTAAGTGCTATTTTGCTGTTAATCGCAGATTAGTGTCATTCTTGTTTTGCTTGCCATTTGCAAACCGTGCATCCGATTCCGGTGATCTTTATATCGATTTCGACCGAAATCACCTCATCTTTCCAGTGGCATGCTTGGTTTGCCAAGTTACTGCCATGTTCATCATTTCCCCTCCGGAGCACGCATACGCATCGCATATCATATCTTGCATATCATACATGTTTTGCATCATGTTGCTTGCGCATTTCTCGTTGTTGATTGTGGTTCCGTTTGTTTGTGTTCTTGTCTTGGGTAGAGCCGGGAGACAAGTTCATGAACGAGGAACCTGTCGAGTACGCTTACGAGGATCAAGCTTTCGACAACTCTGAGAACCTTGCAGGCAAGATGACCACCCCTCGAAATCACTTCTATCTTTGCTTTGCTAGTTGTTCGCTCTATTGCCATGCTCCGCTACCTATCACTTGCTATATCATGTCTCCCATTTTAGCCATGTCAGCCCTAACCATCCTTCGTAGCAAACCGTTGTTTGGCTATGTTACCGCTTTTGCTCAGCCCCTCTTATAGCGTTGCTAGTTGCAGGTGAAGTTGAAGTTGTTCCATGTCGGAACATGGATATGTTGGGATATCACTATATCTCTTATTTAATTAATGCATCTATATATTTGGTAAAGGGTGGAAGGCTCGGCCTTATGCCTGGTGTTTTGTTCCACTCTTGCCGCCCTAGTTACTGTTATACCGGGATTATGTTCCTTGAGTTTGCGTTCCTTACACGGTCGGGTGATTTATAGGACCCCCTTGACAGTTCTCCTTGAATAAAAATCCTCCAGCAAGGCCCAACTTTGGTTTTACCATTTGCCGCCTAAGCCTTTTCCCCCGGGTTTTCGCGAGCCCGAGGGTCATCTTATTTTAACCCCCGGGCCAGTGTTCCTCTGAGTGCTGGTCCAAACTAGAGCACCGTGCGGGACCGTCCCTTGGCAACTTGGGTTATGTTGGTACCTGTACGCTTCGCTTATCCGGTGTGCCCTGAGAACGAGATACGTGCAGCTCCTATCGGGATTTGTCGGCACATTCGGGCGGCTTTGCTGGTCTTGTTTTACCATTGTCGAAATGTCTTGTAAACCGGGATTCCGAGACTGATCGGGTCTTTTCGGGAGAAGGTTTATCCTTCGTTGACCGTGAGAGCTTATGATGGGCTAAGTTGGGACACCCCTGCAGGGTATTATCTTTCGAAAGCCGTGCCCGCGGTTATGAGGCAGATGGGAATTTGTTAATGTCCGGTTGTAGATAACTTGTCACTTCACCCAATTAAAATACATCAACTGCGTGTGTAGCCGTGATGGTCTCTTCTCGGCGGAGTCCGGGAAGTGAACACGGTCTGTGTTATGAATGACGTAAGTAAGTGATCAGGATCACTTCTTGGTCAATGCTAGATGACGTCCGTTCCGTTGCTTCTCTTCTCGCTCTCATTTGCGCAAGTTAGCCACCATATATGCTTTTGCCGCTGCAGCTCCACCTTATTATACCTCCTTTTCCTGTAAGCTTAAATAGTCTTGATCTCGCGGGTGTGAGATTGCTGAGTCCCTGTGACTCACAGATTCTACCAAAACAGTTGCAGGTGCCGACGATGCCAGTGCAGATGATGGCGTTGATCTCAAGTGGGAGTTCGACGAGGAACGTGGTCGTTACTATGTGTCTTTTCCTGATGATCAGTAGTGGAGCCCAGTTGGGACGATCGGGGATCTAGCATTTGGGGTTATCTTTTTTTCATCTGGATTTTGACCGTAGTCGGTCTTTATAATTGTATTTTGGATGATGTATGATGATATTTATGTATTGTGTGAAGTGGCGATTGTAAGCCAACTCTTTATCCCATTCTTGTTCATTACATGGGATTGTGTGAAGATGACCCTTCTTGCGACAAAACCACTATGCGGTTATGCCTCTAAGTCGTGCCTCGACACGTGGGAGATATAGCTGCATCGTGGGCGTTACAACACACCATTATGCTGTGGTGTTCCGGGTGGCGTGAGTTGCGAAACTATTCCGCATTGTTTCAAATGAAGACGAAACTCGTAACTCAAATATTCTCCTCCACGATCAGATCGCAGAAACTTTATTTTCTTGTTATGATGATTTTCCACTTCACTCTGAAATTCTTTGAACTTTTCAAATGTTTCAGACTTATGTTTCATCAAGTAGATATACCCATATCTGCTTAAATCATCTGTGAAGGTCAGAAAATAACGATACCCGCCGCGAGCCTCAATATTCATCGGACCGCATACATCAGTATGTATTATTTCTAATAAATATGTTGCTCGCTCCATTGTTCCGGAGAACGGAGTTTTAGTCATCTTGCTCATGAGGCATGGTTCACAATTACCAAGTGATTCATAATCAAGTGATTCCAAAAGTCCATCAGTATGGAGTTCCGTCATGCGCTTTACACCAATATGACCCAAACGGCAGTGCCACAAATAAGTTTCACTAGCATTATCAACTCTGCATCTTTTGGATTCAATATTATGAATATGTGTATCACTACTATCGAGATTCAACAAAAATAGACCACTCTTCAAGGGTGCATGACCATAAAAGATATTACTCATATAAATAGAACCACCATTATTCTCAGATTTAAATGAATAATCGTCTCACATCAAACAAGATCCAGATATAATGTTCATGCTTAACGCTGGCACAAAATAACAATTATTCAGGTCTAAAACTAATCCCGAAGGTAAATGTAGAGGTAGCGTGTCGACGGCGATCACATCGACTTTGGAACCATTTCCCATGCGCATCGTCACCTTGTCCTTAGCCAATCTTTGCTTAATCCGTAGTCCCCGTTTCGAGTTGCAAATATTAGTAACAAAACCAGTATCAAATATCCAGGTACTACTGCGATCATTAGTAAGGTACACATTAATAACATGTATATCACATATACCTTTGTTCACTTTGCCATCCTTCTTATCCGCCAAATACTTGGGGCAGTTCCGCTTCCAGTGACCAGTCTGCTTGCAGTAGAAGCACTCAGTCTCAGGCTTAGGTCCAGACTTGGGTTTCTTCTCCTGAGCAGCAACTTGCTTGCTGTTCTTCTTGAAGTTCCCCTTCTTCTTCCCTTTGCCCTTTTTCTTGAAACTGGTGGTCTTGTTGACCATTAACACTTGATGCTCCTTCTTGATTTCTACCTCCGCAGCCTTTAGCATTGCGAAGAGCTCGGGAATCGTCTTATCCATCCCTTGCATGTTATAGTTCATCATGAAGCTCTTGTAGCTTGGTGGCAGTGATTGAAGAATTCTGTCAATGACGCTATCATCCGAAAGATTAACTCCCAGTTGAATCAAGTGATTGTTATACCCAGACATTTTGAGTATATGCTCACTGACAGAACTATTCTCCTCAATCTTGCAGCTGTAGAACTTATTGGAGACTTCATATCTCTCAATCCGGGCATTTGCTTGAAATATTAACTTCAACTCCTGGAACATCTCATATGCTCCATGACGTTTAAAACGTCGTTGAAGTCCCGGTTCTAAGCCGTAAAGCATGGCACACTGAACTATCGAGTAGTCATCAGTTTTGCTCTGCCAGGCGTTCACAACGTCCGGCGTTGCTCCTACAGCGGGTCTTGCACCTAGCCGTGCTTCCAAGACGTAATTCTTTTGTGCGGCAATGAGGATAATCCTCAAGTTAGGGACCCAGTCCGTGTAGTTGCTACCATCATCTTTCAACTTAGCTTTCTCTAGGAATGCATTAAAATTCAAAGGAACAGTAGCACGGGTCATTGATCTAAAACAACATAGACATGCAAAATACTATCAGGTACTAAGTTCATGATAAATTAAATTTCAATAAATCATATTACTTAAGAACTCCCACTTAGACAGACATCCCTCTAATCATCTAAGTGATCACGTGATCCAAATCAACTAAACCATGTCTGATCATCACGTGAGATGGAGTAGTTTTCAATGGTGAACATCACTATGTTGATCATATCTACTATATGATTCACGCTCGACATTTCGGTCTCAGTGTTCCGAGGCCATATCTGCATATGCTAGGCCAGTCAAGTTTAACCCGAGTATTCTGCTTGTGCAAAACTGGCTTGCACTCGTTGTATGTGAACATAGAGCTTATCACACCCGATCATCACGTGGTGTCTCGGCACGACGAACTGTCGCAACGGTGCATACTCAGGGAGAACACTTATACCTTAAAATTTAGTGAGAGATCGTCTTATAATGCTACCGCCGAACTAAGCAAAATAAGATGCATAAAGGATAAACATCACATGCAATCAATATAAGTGATATGATATGGCCATCATCATCTTGTGCCTTTGATCTCCATCTCCAAAGCACCATCATGATCACCATCGTCACTGGCCTGACACCTTGATCTCCATCGAAGCATCATTGTCGTCTCGCCAACTATTGCTATCACGACTATCGCTACCGCTTAGTGATAAAGTAAAGCAATTACATGGCGATTGCATTGCATACAATAAAGCGACAACCATATGGCTCCTGCCAGTTACCGATAACTCTGTTACAAAACATGATCATCTCATACAACAATTTATATCATCATGTCTTGACCATATCACATCACAACATGCCCTGCAAAAGCAAGTTAGATGTCCTATACTTTGTTGTTGCAAGTTTTACGTGGCTGCTACGGGCTTAGCAAGAACCTTTCTTACCTACGCATCAAAACCACGACAATTTTTCTTCAAGTGTGCTATTTTAACCTTCAACAAGGACCGGGCGTAGTCACACTCGATTCAACTAAAGTTGGAGAAACAAACACCCACTAGCCACCTGTGTGCGAAGCATGTCGGTAGAACCAGTCTCGCGTAAGCGTACGCGTAATGTCGGCCTGAGCCGCTTCATCCAACAATACCGCCGAATCAAAGTATGACATGCTGGTAAGCAGTATGACTATTATCTCCCACAACAATTTGTGTTCTACTCGTGCATATAACATCTACGCATAGACCTGGCTCGGATGCCACTGTTGGGGAACGCAGTATTTCAAAAATTTACCTACGATCATGCAAGATCTATCTATGTGATGCATAGCAACGAGCGGGGAAAGTGTGTCCACGTACCCTCGTAGACCGAGAGCGAAGCGTTAAGTAACGCGGTTGATGTAGTCGAACCTCTTCGCGATCCAACCGATCAAGTACCGAACGCAAGGCACCTCCGCGATCTGCACACGTTCAGCTCGGTGACGTCCCTCGAACTCTTGATCCAGCTGAGGTCGAGGGAGAGTTTCATCAGCACGGCGGCGTGATGACAGTGATGATGAAGTTACCGATGTAGGGCTTCGCCTAAGCACTACAACGATATGACCGAGGTGGAAATCTTTGGAGGGGGGCACTGCACACGGCTAAAACAACAGTTAACTTGTGTGTCTATGGGGTGCCCCCTCCCCCGTATATAAAGGAGTGGAGGAGGGGGAGGCCGGCCTCCTATGGCGCGCTCCAAGGGGGGATTCCTACTCCTACTAGGAGTAGGTTCCCCCCCTTTCCTAGTCCAACTAGGAGGGGGGAAGAAGGGAAGAGGGAGAGAAGGAAAGGGGGGCCGGCCCCCTCCCCAATTCGGATTGGGCTTGGGGGGGGGCTCCTCTTGGCCGCCTCCTCTCTCTTCCACTAAAGCCCATGTAGGCCCATTAAGCCCCCGGGGGGTTCTCGTAACCTCCCGGTACTCCGGAAAATGCCCTAACTCATCCGAAACTTTCCGGTGTCCAAACATAGCCTTCCAATATATCAATCTTCATGTCTCGACCATTTCAAGACTCCTCGTCATGTCTGTGCTCACATCCGGGACTCCGAACAACCTTTGGTACATCAAAACACATAAACTCGTAATACCGATCGTCATCGAATGTTAAGCGTGCCGACCCTACGGGTTCGGGAACTATGTAGACATGGCCGAGACTCATTTTCGGTCAATAACCAATAACGGAAACTGGATGCTCATATTGGCTCCCACATATTCTACGAAGATCTTTGTCGGTCAAACCGCATAACAACATACGTTGTTCCCTTTGTCATCAGTATGTTACTTACCCGAGATTCGATCGTCGGTATCTCAATACCTAGTTCAATCTCGTTACCGGCAAGTCTCTTTACTCGTTCTGTAATGCATCATCCCGCAACTAACTCATTAGTCACATTGCTTGCAAGGCTTATAGTGATGTGCATTACCGAGAGGGCCCAGAGATACCTCTCCGACAATCGGAGTGACAAATCCTAATCTCGATCTATGCCAACTCAACAAACACCATCGGAGACACCTGTAGAGCATCTTTATAATCACCCAGTTACGTTGTGACGTTTGATAGCACACTAAGTGTTCCTCCGGTATTCGGGAGTTGCATAATCTCATAGTCATAGGAACACGTATAAGTCATGAAGAAAGCAATAGCAACAAACTAAATGATCATCGTGCTAAGCTAACAGATGGGTCTTGTAAATCACATCATTCTCTAATGATGTGATCCTATTAATCAAATGACAACTCATGTCTATGGCTAGGAAACTTAACCATCTTTGATTAACGAGCTAGTCAGGTAGAGGCATACTAGTGACACTCTGTTTGTCTATGTATTCACACATGTACTAAGTTTCCGGTTAATACAATTCTAGCATGAATAATAAACATTTATCATGATATAAGGAAATATAAATAACAACTTTATTATTGCCTCTAGGGCATATTTCCTTCACCCATGATCTCGGAGTGAGACCGCGAGAGTGGTTAATCTCTGGTAGAGCTCACGAGGTTCTTCATCTTCATTCATCGCAAACTCATCGGCTTCATCTTGCACCACTTCATAGTTGGAGCGTTGAATGCTTGCGCTTCCTTTGTAAATGGAAACAACATGTTGCCATGCTTCCTTGGCCATGGTGAAAGGTCGGAGATGCGCAATATCTTCAGATGGAATTGCATCTTGGATAATGAAGAGGGCGGACTCGTTGAATTGATGATCCGCAGCTTCTCTGGGAGTGAGGTTGCTTGGGTCATGCGGGTAGAAACCTTGCTCAATAATTCTCCAAAGATTAGTAGAACTATGATTTAAATGACGTTTAAAACGGTAGACCCAAGAGGCAAAATCCTCATTTTTCACAAACTTAGGAGGAGGACCAACATGATTCAAATAAGTGGAGGGAACTGGTCCTCCATAAGTAAGGGGTGGTTAAACATGGGCAAAGATGCCATTTCCACTTCTACCACTAGATAAAGGAACTTTATCACTAGTAGCTTCCCCCTTGTCGGAGTTAGCATCCGTCACCTTGTTAGCGGGATCACCCACTTTCATTGGTGCGGTGGATAATTTAAGGCCTTCTAGAAACTTGTTGAACATGCCTTCAATCTCGGTCGTCATGGAGGTTTTCAATGTGTCCAAAGCCGCATTGAACTCCTCACGAGAGACCGAGGATCCCCCATCGGCCGTAGACGAGGACGGAATCACACCGGGGTGCTCCTCCCCACCGTCTACGGTGTCAACCATACTCTTCGGACGACAAAGTCCTTAATAAAGAGACGATGCTCTGATACCAATTGAAATGATAGATATAGTTGACTAGAGGGGGTGAATAGGCAACTAACAATTTTTAGCTTTTCTTTACCAATTTAAATTTTGCATCAAAATAGGTTGTCTAGATATGCAACTAGGTGAGCAACCTATATGATGCAACAACAACATGCACACAAGCAAGCAAGGGATACAACACAATAATCTTGCACAAGTAAAGGTAAGAGATAACTAAAAGTGGAGTCGGTGGAGACGAGGATGTGTTACCGAAGTTCCTTCCCTTTGAGAGGAAGTACGTCTCCGTTGGAGCGGTGTGGAGGCACAATGCTCCCCAAGAAGCCACTAGGGCCACCGTATTCTCCTCACGCCCTCACACAATGCGAGATGTCGTGATTCCACAATTGGTGCCCTTGGAGGCGGCGACCGAACCTTTACAAACAAGGTTGGGGCAATCTCCACAACTCAATTGGAGGCTCCCAACGATACCACGGAGCTTCACCACAATGGAATGTGGCTCTGAGGTGACCTCAACCGTCTAGGGTGCTCAAACACCCGAGAGTAACAAGATCCGTGAAGGATTAGTGGGGGGAATCAAATTTCTCTTGGTGGAAGTGTAGATCCGGGCCTTATCAACCAATCCCTGATACATCTCCAATGTATCTATAATTTTTGATTGTTCCATGCTGTTATATTATCAATCTTGGATGTTTTATAATCATTTTATAGTCATTTTATATTAAATTTTGGTACCAAACTATTGACGTAGTGCAAAGTGCCAGTTGTTGTTTTCTACATGTTTTTTACATCACAGGAAATCAATATCAGACGGAGTCCAAATGCAACGGAACTTTATGGAGATTTTTTGGGACCAGAAGGAACATAATGGGCCCTGGCTGTGCCTGGGGGGTGCCTCGAGGATGGCACAACCCACCAGGGCGCGCCAGGAGGCCTAGGCGCGCCCTGGCGGGTTGTTCCCACCTCGGGTGCCCCCCAGACTGCCTCTTTGCTTTATAAATACCCCAATATTCCCAAAACCCTAGGGGAGTCGACGAAATATTCATCCAGCCACCGCAGAGTCCAGAACCACCTGATCCAATCTAGACACCATCTCGGATGGGGTTCATAACCTCCATTGGTGCCTCTCCGATGATATGTGAGTAGTTCTTTGTAGACCTACGGGTCCGTAGTTAGTAGCTAGATCTGTGGAGTAATAGTAGTAGATGCAGGCAGGAGTCGATCTACTAATCTTGGACGTGATGCCTATATAATGATCATTGCCTGGATATCGTCATGATTATTTGAAGTTCTATCAATTGCCCAACAGTAATTTGTTTACCCACCGTTTCCTATTTTTCTCGAGAGAAGCCACTAGTGAAATCTACAGCCCCCGGGTCTCTTTCTCATATATTTGCCTTTTGCAATCTACTTTTCTTTTGCATTTATTTTCAGATCTAGTATACCAAAAATACAAAATAACCTTGCTGCGTTTTATTTTATTTGCGATCTATTTATTCAATCTACTACAATTTATTTCCCGTCCACGCATCGTTTGAGGCGATGTACCCGAAAGGGATTGACAACCCCTTTAACACGTCGGGTTGCGAGGTGTTGTTATTTGTGTGCAGGGCTTGTTTATGTTTTGTTGCTTGGTTCTCCTACTGGTTCGATGACCTTGGTTTCATATCTGAGGGAAATACCTACCGCCGCTGTGCTGCATCATCCCTTCCTCTTTGGGGAAATACCGACGTAGCTTCAAGCGACATCAATCCCCAAAGAATCAACAAGTTTGATTGGCTAGGGAGAGAGATCGGGCGAAAATGAGCTTTGGAGCAATAATGGAGCTTGGGGAAAAGAGGTAGGTCAACTTGGAGAAGAAGACCTCCTTTTATAGAGGGGGAACCAGTCCAACCGTTACCCCCATCTTCAGCCCGCACAGAGCGGTACTACTGCTCAATAGAGCGGTACTACCGCTGGTCGCAACGGTATTACCGCGACCACCAGCGGTACTACCGCATAGACTTAGAGTAAGAGAAGCAGAGGGGGAACAGGAGAGAGAGAGGGGGGGTATGGGCGGCACTAGCAGCAGTGCTAGACGCGGTACTACGGCTCAAGGGCAGTACTCCCGCTGCTACTGCCGCTACTACTGCCGCACAACCCGACACGAGAAAATACGTCCCCGAATCAAGGTGGTAGCATTGCCAAACCAGGGACGGTACTGCCACCGATGCACCCCAGCAGTACTACTGTTGTAAAACAGCGGTACTGCCGCTTGAGGTACATGGGCGGTACTACCGCTCTGGCGGCGGTACTACCGCCATCACCTCACAGCCCCCACTTTCGATGAAACGACCAACTCCAGAGAAAGGAAAGGAGCTGGGGGTGCAAACATGAAGTGTGCGTGTTGATTCCACCCTAGCCTCTCCTATGCGGACCCCCTCTTGATAGTACAGTGTCTCCTATGACTCAAGTCCATCAAAACCGAAACGAAAGAGACTACACCGTCTTCACATAAAGCTCCGAGGGGAATGAATCGTCTCGTGCCAAAGAATGAATCTCTGAAATACTCAACGCACATGATTAGTCCGCAAAAGCATTGTCATCAATCACCAAAACTACTTACAGAGAGATATGCCCTAACACTCGGCCCACCTCCGGTGCCCATCTTCTGGTATATAGGTCATTTTGACCAAGAGAAAATCAGAGGGGGACTTTCGGGACGAAGCGCCGGCATCTTGAGGTGGAACTTGGGCAGGAGCACCTTTTCCCTCCGGCAGAGCGATTCCGCCAGGGGAACTTCCCTCCCGGAGGGGGAAATCATCGTCATCATCATCACCAACAACTCTCCCATCTTTGGGAGGGCAATCTCCATCAACATCTTCAGCAACACCATCTCCTCTCAAACCCTAGTTCATCTCTTGTGTTCAATCTTTGTACCGGACCTCAGATTGGTACTTGTGGGTGACTAGTAGTGTTGATTACATCTTGTAGTTGATTACTATATGGTTTATTTGGTGGGAGATTATATGAAAGTGATATGGTGAAATTCCCGTGTACCCTCAAGAACGCTTTGCTTATCATAAGAGACCGTTTTGGCCTGTCCTTTGCCACCAAAGGATTGGGCTACCTTGCTGCACTTTATTTACCGTTACCGTTACCTGCTCGTTACAAATTATCTTGCTATCAAACTACATGTTACCGACTATTTCAGTGCTTGTAGTTAATACCTTGCTGAGAACCACTTGTCATTTCCTTCTGCTCCTCGTTGGGTTCGACACTCTTACTTATCGGAAGGACTACGATTGATCCCCTATACTTGTGGGTCATCAAGAATCACCTACACTTGTGTTGAGATCAAGGCATTCCAATCCAACCATTTGAACCTTGATTTCTAGCCTCCCCAAGTTGCTTTCCGCTCCAATCCTTCTCGTACCCCAAGCCAAATCTGTGAGAGAGTGATTGAGTGTTGAGGAGACTATCTTTTGAAGCACAAGATCAAGGAGTTCATCAACAACAACCAAGGAGAGTGGTGTCTCTTAGATTGGTTAGGTGTCACTTGGGAGCCTCCAAGAATTATGTGTTAAACCAAGGAGTTTGTAAGGGCAAGGAGATCGCCTACTTCATGAAGATCTACCCCGAGTAAGGCTAGTCCTTCGTGGGTGTAAGCCATGGTGAAATTGACAAGGTTGCTTCTTCGTGGACCCTTCGCGGGTGGAGCCCTTCGTGGACTCACGCAGTCGTTACCCTCCGTGGGTTGAAGTCTTCATCAACATGGATGTACGATAGCACCACCAGTTGGAACCACGCCAAAAATCGCCGTGTCTTCATTGTGTTTGATCTTCCTACCTCTGCACCCTTTACTTTCTTGCACTTGCATGTTGTTATTACTCCACTGCCCTATCTCTAGATATGCATGTGTAGAAAGTATTGGTTGCAACTTAACTAGTGCCAAAATATGCCTAATTATCAAGAAAACTAAAAATTGCACATTTGCCTTGTTAAGTGCCTATTCACCACCCTCTAGACTCCACCTTCTCGATATTTCACAACCTCATCCAGCCATCGTTGCCGAGGCCCCGCATCGCACGGTGTGTCCCGCCCTAGGAGTTGGATAGGACCTTTTGTGGCTCGTGGCCAAGATGATGTTGCTGGGAATCAGGGCCATGAGGTACTCCCAGCTCATCCCTATGCATCGATGTAGCCTCGAATGTTGGGGAACGTAGTAATTTCAAAAATTTCCTAGGCACCCGCAAGATCATGGTGATGCATAGCAACGAGAGGGGAGAGTGTTGTCCACGTACCCTCGTAGACCAAAAGCGGAAGCGTTAGCACAACGCGGTTGATGTAGTCGTACGTCTTCACGATCCGACCGATCAAGTACCGAACGCACGGCACCTCCGAGTTCAGCACACGTTCAGCCCGATGACGTCCCTCGAACTCCGATCCAGCCGAGTGTTGAGGGAGAGTTTCGTCAGCACGGCGGCGTGGTGACGATGATGATGTTCTACTGACGCAGGGCTTCGCCTAAGCACCGCTACAGTATTATCGAGGTGGACTATGGTGGAGGGGGGCACCGCACACGGCTAAAAGATCAAACGATCAATTGTTGTGTCTATGGGGTGTCCCCCTGCCCCCGTATATAAAGGAGCAAGGGGAGGCGGCCGGCCAAGGAGGAGGGCGCGCCAAGGGGGAGTCCTACTCCCACCGGGAGTAGGACTCCTCCTTTCCTTGTTGGAGTAGGAGAGAAGGAAAGAGGGGGAGAGGGAGAAGAAAAAGGGGGGCTGCACCCCTTGTCCAATTCGGACCAGAGCGGGGGTGCGCGCCTCCTTCCTTTTGGCCTCTCTCCTCTATTCCCGTATGGCCCAATAAGGCCCAATACTTCTCCCCGGTGATTTCCCGTAACTCTCTGGTACTCCGATAAATACCCGAATCACTCGGAACCTTTCTGAAGTCTGAATATAGTCGTCCAATATATCGATCTTTACTCCTCGGCCATTTCGAGACTCCTTGTCATGTCCCCGATCTCATCCGGGACTCCGAACTACCTTCAGTACATCAAAACACATAAACTCATAATATAACCGTCATCGAACTTTAAGCGTACGGACCCTACGGGTTCGAGAACTATGTAGACATGACCGAGACACGTCTCCGGTCAATAACCAATAGCGGAACCTGGATGCTCATATTGGCTCCCACATATTCTACGAAGATCTTTATCGGTCAGACCGCATAACAACATACGTTGTTCCCTTTGTCATCGGTATGTTACCTGCCCGAGATTCGATCGTCGGTATGTCAATACCTAGTTCAATCTCGTTACCGGCAAGTCTCTTTACTCGTTCTGTAATACATCATCCCGCAACTAACTCATTAGTTACAATGCTTGCAAGGATTATAGTGATGTGCATTACCGAGAGGGCCCAGAGATACCTCTCCGACAATCAGAGTGACAAATCCTAATCTCGAAATACGCCAACCCAACAAGTACCTTTGGAGACACCTGTAGAGCACCTTTATAATCACCCAGTTACGTTGTGACGTTTTGTAGCACACAAAGTGTTCCTCCGGTAAATGGGAGTTGCACAATCTCATAGTCATAGGAACATGTATAAGTCATGAAGAAAGCAATAGCAACATACTAAACGATCAAGTGCTAAGCTAACGGAATGGGTCAAGTCAATCACATCATTCTCCTAATGATGTGATCCCGTTAATCAAATGACAACTCATGTCTATGGTTAGGAAACATAACCATCTTTAGTTAACGAGCTAGTCAAGTAGAGGCATACTAGTGACACTCTGTTTGTCTATGTATTCACACATGTATTCTGTTTCCGGTTAATACAATTCTAGCATGAATAATAAACATTTATCATGATATAAGGAAATAAATAATAACTTTATTATTGCCTCTAGAGCATATTTCCTTCAGTCTCCCACTTGCACTAGAGTCAATAATCTAGTTCACATCACCATGTGATTTAATACCAATAGTTCACATCACCATGTGATTAACACCCATAGTTCACATCGTCATGTGACCAACACCCAAAGGGTTTACTAGAGTCAATAATCTAGTTCACATCACTATGTGATTAACACCCAAAGAATACTAAGGTGTGATCATGTTTTGCTTGTGAGAGAAGTTTTGTCAACGGGTCTGCCACATTCAGATCCGTATGTATTTTGAAAATTTCTATGTCAACAATGCTCTGCACGGAGCTACTCTAGCTAATTGCTCCCACTTTCAATATGTATCCAGATTGAGACTTAGAGTCATCTGGATCAGTGTCAAAATTTGCATCGACGTAACCCTTTATGATGAACCTTTTTGTCACCTCCATAATCGAGAAACATATCCTTATTCCACTAAGGATAATTTTGACCGCTGTCTAGTGATCTAGTCCTAGATCACTATTGTACTCCCTTGCCAAAATCAGTGTAGGGTATACAATAGATCTGGTATACAGCATAGCATACTTTATAGAACCTATGGCCAAGGCATAGGGAATGACTTTCATTGTCTTTCTATCTTCTGCCGTGGTCGGGCTTTGAGTCTTACTCAACTTCACACATTGCAACACAGGCAAGAACTCTTTCTTTGACTGTTCCATTTTGAACTAATTCAAAATCTTGTCAAGGTACATACTCATTAAAAATCTTATCAAGTGTCTTGATCTATCTCTATAGATCTTGATGCTCAATATATAAGCAGCTTCACCGAGGTCTTTCTTTGAAGAACTCCTTTCAAATACTCCTTTATGCTTTCCAGAAAATTCTACATCATTTCTGATCAACAATATGTCATTTACATATACTTATCAGAAAGGCTGTAGTGCTCCCACTCACTTTCTTGTAAATACAGGCTTCACCGCAAGTCTGTATAAAACTATATGCTTTAATCAATTCATCAAATCGTATATTCCAACTCCGAGATGCTTGCACCAGTCCACAGATGGATCGCTGGAGCTTGCACATTTTGTTAGCACCTTTAGGATTGACAAAACCTTCTGGTTGCATCATATACAACTCTTCTTTAATAAATCCATTAAGGATTGCAATTTTGTTATCCATTTGCCAGATTTCATAAAATGCGGCAATTGCTAACATGATTCGGACAAACTTTAAGCATCGATACGAGTGAGAAAATCTCATCGTAGTCAACACCTTGAACTTTGTCAAAAACCTTTTTCGACAAGTCTAGCTTTGTAGATAGCAACACTACTATCAGCGTCCGTCTTCCTCTTGAAGATCCATTTATTTTCTATGGCTTGCAGATCATCGGGCAAGTCAACCAAAGTCCATACTTTGTTCTCATACATGGATCATATCTCAGATTTCATGGCCTCAAACCATTTCGTGGAATCTGGGCTCATCATCTCTTCCTCATAGTTCGCAGGTTCGTCATGGTCTAGTAACATGACTTCCAGAACAGGATTACCATACCACTCTGGTGCGGATCTTACTCTGGTTGACCTACGAGGTTTGGTAGAAACTTGATCTGAAGTTTCATGATCATCATCATTAACTTCCTCACTAATGCGTGTAGGCATCACTGGAACTGATTTCAGTGATGAGTTACTTCTCAATTCGAGAGAAGGTACGATTACCTCATCAAGTTCTACTTTCCTCCCACTCACTTCTTTCGAGAGAAACTCCTTCTCTAGAAAGGATCCATTCTCAGCAACGAATATCTTGCCTTCGGATCTGTGATAGAAGGTGTACCCAATAGTAACTTTTGGGTATCCTATGAAGACGCACTTTTCTGATTTGGGTTTGAGCTTATCAGGATGAAACTTTTGCACATAAGCATCGCAACCCCAAACTTTAAGAAACGACAGCTTAGGTTTCTTGCCAAACCATAGTTCATATGGTGTCGTCTCAACGGATTAGATGGTGCCCTATTTAATGTGAATGCAGCTGTCTCTAATGCATAACCCCAGAACGATAGTGGTAAGTCGGTAAGAGACATCATAGATTGCACTATATCCAATAAAGTACGGTTATGACGTTCGAACACACCATTATTCTGTGGTGTTCCAGGTGGCACGAATTTGTGAAACTATTCCACATTGTTTTAATTGAAGACCAAACTCGTAACTCAAATATTTGTCTCCGCGATCAGATCGTAGAAACTTTATTTTCTTGTCACAATGATTTTCCACTTCACTCTGAAATTCTTTGAACTTTTCAAATGTTTCAGACTTATGTTTCATCAAGTAGATATACCCATATCTACTCAAATCATCTGTGAAGGTCAGAAAATAACGATACCTGCCGCGAGCCTCAACACTGATCGGATCGGATACATCAGTATGTATTATTTCCAATAAGCCAGTTGCTTGCTCCATTGTTCCGGAGAACGGAGTTTTAGTCATGAAAGATCGTGGATGTCGCCTAGAGGGGGGTGAATAGGCGCTTTAAAATAATTACGGATTAGGCTTGAACAAATGCGGAATAAACCTAGCGGTTAATTTGACAAGCACAAAACCTACAACAACTAGGCTCACCTATGTGCACCAACAACTTATGCTAAGCAAGATAAACAACTAAGTGATAGCAAGATATATGACAAGAAACAATATGGCTATCACAAAGTAAAGTGCATAAGTAAAGGGTTCGGGTAAGAGATAACCGAGGCACGCGGAGACGACGATGTATCCCGAAGTTCACACCCTTGCGGATGCTAATCTCCGTTTGGAGCGGTGTGGAGGCACAATGCTCCCCAAGAAGCCACTAGGGCCACCGTAATCTCCTCACGCCCTCGCACAATGCAAGATGACGTGATTCCACTAAGGGACCCTTGAGGGCGGTCACCGAACCCGTACAAATGGCAACCCTTGGGGGCGGTCACCGAACCCGTACACTTTGGCAACCCTTGGGGGCGGTCACCGGTACCCGTCAAATTGCTCGGGGCGATCTCCACAACCTAATTGGAGACCCCGACGCTTGCCCGAAGCTTTACACCACAATGATTGAGCTCCGAACACCACCAACCGTCTAGGGCGCCCAAGCACCCAAGAGGAACAAGCTCAAGGGCACCAAGCACCCAAGAGTAATAAGCTTCTCAACTTGTAACTTCCACGTATCACCGTGGAGAACTCAAACCGATGCACCAAATGCAATGGCAAGGGCACACGGAGTGCCCAAGTCCTTCTCTCTCAAATCCCACCGAAGCAACTAATGCTAGGGAGGAAAATGAGAGGAAGAACAAGAAGGAGAACACCAAGAACTCCAAGATCTAGATCCAATGGGTTCCCCTCACATAGAGGAGAAAGTGATTGGTGGAAATGTGGATCTAGATCTCCTCTCTCTTTTCCCTCAAAAACTAGCAAGAATCCATGGAGGGATTGAGAGTTAGCAAGCTCGAAGAAGGTCAACAATGGGGGAAGAACACGAGCTCAAAAGATGATGTCCATTGGGGAAGAAGACCTCCTTATATAGTGGGGGGAACAATCCAACTGTTACCCCCACTTCAGCCCCGCAGAGAGCGGTACTACCGCTTGCCCCTATAAGCGGTACTACCGCTCCCCCTTGCGGTACTGCTGCTGGGCCCAGAGCGGTACTACCGCGGTGGCAGGGCGGTACTACCGCAAACGAGCGGTACTACGGCCCCCACTGCCGCGGCTAGTACCGTAGAACCCGACACGAAAAAGACCCCTCGAATCGAGGCGGTACTAGCACGAGACCGCAGCGGTACTACGGCTGGGGGCTACCAGCGGTACTACCGCTCTAGAGCGGTACTACCGCTTGTAGCACCCAAGCGGTACTACCGCTCCGGCCCGCGGTACTACCGCTGGGACCAAAACTGCCATAACTTCTGCATATGAGCTCCGAATTGAGCAAACTCAAGTTTGTTGGAAAGAGTAAGAAGAGGCAGGGGAGGTATGCCAACAAATAGAGGAGTGAAACCTCCAACCGAGAAGAACCGGCATAACCTCCAACATCGAAAACATCATAGAAGATGCGAGTGAACTCCGTTTTCGATGAACTCGAGCTTATCATCAAGATGACCATAAGCTCCAAAACTCACAAAGAAAAGAACCAAACAAGAACCAATAAAGATGATGCAAGGATGCAATGGTTTGAGCTCTCTATGAATGATACGATCAAGCTACTCATCGAGAGCCCCCTTGATAGTACGGCAATCGATCCTATAACCCGGTCTCCCAACTACCATCATGAGACCGGTAAAATAGAAAACCTATCAAGGACAAACCTTTGCCTTGCACATGGTCCACTTGAGCTAGATGATGACGATCTTGACTCCCTCAAGTTGGACCACCTTTCTTGGTTGTGTTGTCTCGATGAAGACAAGTTGATTGCTCCCCCATACTCCACTATGGGTGAGCCACTCTTCCGCACATCTTCACAAGTCCATTGTCACCACAATGGACGGCAAGCTTCAAGCATTTGATCTCTTCATGATGCTTCACTTGAACTTGCACACCGCAACATCTTCACAAGTCCATTTTCACCACAATGGACGGCAAGCTTCAAGCATTTGATCTCTTCATGATGCTTCACTTGAACTTGCACACCGCAACCTAACCCCACAAAGAACTCTCACGAAGATCATGGGTTAGTACACAAAGCGTAATTGACAATGCTTACCACACCATGGGATCGCTTGATCCCTCTCGGTACATCTTCTACGCTTTGTGAGTTGATCAAGTTGATTCACTCTTGACTTAGTCTTGATCAACCATGAATGTTTTCAACTCTCTTCATTTGGATGATGTCTTGAAGATATACATGAATGATCACACAATCTTCTTCTCCAAGACATGCTTGCAATAAGCTCAACTCTCACATGACCAATCTTTGGATAATTCCTTAATAACACCTTGGTCACCACATAAACTCCTTGAAACCAACACATGAACTTCAAGAAATGCCTATGGACAAATCCTTCAAATATAACTCAAGGCAACCATTAGTCCATAGAGATTGTCATCAATTACCAAAACCAAACATGGGGGCACCGCATGTTCTTTCAAGTCATCTTGCCCATAAGGCATGGTTCACAAGCATCAAGTGATTCATAATCAAGTGATTCCAAAATCCCATCAGCATGGAGTTTCTTCATGCGCTTTACACCAATATGACCTAAACGACAGTGCCACAAATAAGTTGCACTATCATTATTAACTTTGCATCTTTTGGCTTCAATATTATGAATATGTGTATCACTATGATCGAGATCCAACAAACCATTTTCGTTGGTGTGTATGACCATAGAAGGTTTTTATTCATGTAAAAAGAACAACAATTGTTCTGTAACTTAAATGAATAACCGTATTGCAATAAACATGATCAAATCATATTCATGCTCAACGCAAACACCAAATAACACTTATTTAGGTTTAATACTGATCCCGAAAGTATAGGGAGTCTGCGATGATGATCATATCAATCTTGGAACCACTTCCAACACACATCGTCACTTCACCCTTAACTAGTCTCTGTTTATTCTGCAACTCCCGTTTCGAGTTACTAATCTTAGCAACTGAACTAGTATCAAATACTGAGGGGTTGCTATAAACACTAGTAAAGTACACATCAATAACATGTATAGCAAATATACCTTTGTTCACTTTGCCATCCTTCTTATCCGCCAAATACTTGGGGCAGTTCCGCTTCCAGCTGTGACCAGTTCCTTTGCAGTAGAAGCACTCAGTCTCAGGCTTAGGTCCAGACTTGGGCTTCTTCACTTGAGCAGCAACTCGTTTGTCGTTCTTCTTGAAGTTCCCCTTCTTCCCTTTGCCCTTTTCTTGAAACTAGTGGTCTTGTCAACCATCAACACTTGATGTTTTTCTTGATTTCCACCTTCGTCGATTTCAGCATCACGAAGAGCTTGGGAATCATTTCCGTTATCCCTTGCATATTATAGTTCATCATGAAGTTCTAGTAACTTGGTGATAGTGACTAGAGAACTCTGTCAATCACTATCTTATCTGGGAGATTAACTCCCACTTGATTCAAGTCATTGTAGTACTCAGACATTCTGAGCACATGCTCACTAGCTGAGCAATTCTCCTCCATCTTGTAGGCAAAGTACTGTCAGAGGTCTCATACCTCTCGACACGGGCATGAGTATGAAATACCAATTTCAACTCTTAGAACATCTTATATGCTTTGTGGCGTTCAAAACATTTTTGAAGTCCCGGTTCTAAGCCATAAAGCATGGTGCACTAAACTATCAAGTACTCATCATACCGAGCTTTTGTCAAACGTTCATAACGTCTGCATCTGCTCCTGCAATAGATCTGTCACCTAGCGGTGCATCAAGGACATAATACTTCTGTGCAGCAATGAGGTTAATCCTCAGATCACGGATCAAAACCGCATCATTGCTACTAACATCTTTCAACTTAGTTTTCTCTAGGAACATATCAAAATAAAACAGGGGAGCAAAACGCGAGCTATTGATCTAAAACATAGATATGCTAATACTACCAGGACTAAGTTCATGATAAATTTAAGTTCAATTAATCATATTACTTAAGAACTCCCACTTAGATAGACATCTCTCTAATCCTCTAAGTGATCACGTGATCCAAATCAACTAAACCATGTCCGGTCATCACGCGAGATGGAGTAGTTTCAATGGTGAACATCACTATGTTGATCATATCTACTATATGATTCACGCTCGACCTTTCGGTCGCAGTGTTCCGAGGCCATATCTGTTATATGCTAGGCTCGTCAAGTTTAACATGAGTATTTTGCGTGTGCAACTGTTTTGCACCCGTTGTATTTGAACGTAGAGCCTATCACACCCGATCATCATGTGGTGTCTCAGCATGAAGGACTTTCGCAACGGTACATACTCAGGGAGAACACTTATACCTTGATAATTTAGTGAGAGATCATCTTATAATGCTACCGTCGATCTAAGCAGAATAAGATGCATAAAAGATAAACATCACATGCAATCAATATAAGTGATATGATATGGCCATCATCATCTTGTGCTTGTGATCTCCATCTCTGAAGCACCGTCATGATCACCATCGTCACCGGCGCGACACCTTGATCTCCATCGTAGCATCATTGTCGTCTCGCCAACTATTGCTTCTACGACTATCGCTACCGCTTAGTGATAAACTAAAGCAATTACAGGGCGATTGCATTGCATACAATAAAGCGACAACCATATGGTTCCTGCCAGTTGCCGATAACTCGGTTACAAAACATGATCATCTCATACAATAAAATATAGCATCATGCCTTGACCATATCACATCACAACATGCCTTGTAGAAACAAGTTAGACGTCCTCTACTTTGTTGTTACAAGTTTTACGTGGCTGCTATGGGCTGAGCAAGAACCGTTCTTACCTACGCATCAAAACCACAACGATAGTTTGTCAAGTTGGTGCTGTTTTAACCTTCGCAAGGACCGGGCGTAGCCACACTCGGTTTAACTAAAGTTGGAGAAACTGACACCCGCTAGTCACCTGTGTGCATAGCACGGCGGTAAAACCAGTCTCGCGTAAGCGTACGGGTAATGTCGGTCCGGGCCGCTTCATCCAACAATATCGCCGAACCAAAGTATAACATGCTGGTAAGCAGTATGACTTATATCGCCCACAACTCACTTGTGTTCTACTCGTGCATATAACATCTACGCATAAAACCTGGCTCGGATACCACTGTTGGGGAACATAGTAATTTCAAAAATTTCCTACGCACACGCAAGATCATGGTGATGCATAGCAACGAGAGGGGGGAGTGTTGTCCACGTACCCTCGTAGACGGAAAGCGGAAGCGTTAGCACAACGCGGTCGATGTAGTCGTACGTCTTCACGATCCGACCGATCAAGTACCGAACGCACGGCACCTCCGAGTTCAGCACACGTTCAGCCCGATGACGTCCCTCGAACTCCGATCCAGGCGAGTGTTGAGGGAGAGTTTTGTCAGCACGACGGTGTGGTGACGATGATGATGTTCTACTAACGCAGGGCTTCGCCTAAGCACCGCTACAGTATTATCTAGGTGGACTATGGTGGAGGGGAGCACCGCACACGGCTAAAAGATCAAACGATCAATTGTTGTGTCTATGGGGTGCCCCCCTGCCCCCGTATATAAAGGAGCAAGGGGGAGGCGGCCGGCCAAGGAGGAGGGCGCGCCAAGGAGGGAGTCCTACTCCCACCGGGAGTAGGACTCCTCCTTTCCTTGTTGGAGTAGGAGAGAAGGAAAGAGGGGGAGAGGGAGAAGGAAAAGGGGGCTGCACCCCTTGTCCAATTCGAACCAGAGGGGGGGAGGGTGCGCGCCTCCTTCCTTTTGGCCTGTCTCCTCTATTCACGTATGGCCCAATAAGGCCCAATACTTCTCCCCGGTGATTTCCCGTAACTCTCTAGTACTCCGATAAATACCCGAATCACTCGGAACCTTTCCGAAGTCCGAATATAGTCGTCCAATATATCGATCTTTACGTCTCGGCCATTTCGAGACTCCTCGTCATGTCCCCGATCTCATCCGGGACTCCGAACTACCTTCGGTACATCAAAACACATAAACTCATAATATAACCGTCATCGAACTTTAAGCGTGGGGACCCTATGGGTTCGAGAACTATGTAGACATGACCGAGACACGTCTCCGGTCAATAACCAATAGCGGAACCTGGATGCTCATATTGGCTCCCACATATTCTATGAATATCTCTATCGGTCAGACCGCATAACAACATACATTGTTCCCTTTGTCATCGGTATGTTACTTGCCCGAGATTCGATCGTCGGTATCTCAATACCTAGTTCAATCTCGTTACCGGCAAGTCTCTTTACTCGTTCCATAATACATCATCCCGCAACTAACTCATTAGTTACAATGCTTGCAAGGCTTATAGTGATGTGCATTACCGAGAGGGCCCAGAGATACCTCTCCGACAATCGGAGTGACAAATCCTAATCTCGAAATACGCCAACCCAAAAAGTACCTTTGGAGACACCTGTAGAGCACCTTTATAATCACCCAGTTACGTTGTGACGTTTGGTAGCACACAAAGTGTTCCTCCGGTAAACGGGAGTTGCATAATCTCATAGTCATAGGAACATGTATAAGTCATGAAGAAAGCAATAGCAACATACTAAACGATCAAGTGCTAAGCTAACGGAATGGGTGAAGTCAATAACATCATTCTCCTAATGATGTGATCCCGTTAATCAAATGACAACTCATGTCTATGGTTAGGAAACATAACCATCTTTAATTAACGAGCTAGGCAAGTAGAGGCATACTAGTGACACTCTGTTTGTCTATGTATTCACACATGTATTATGTTTCCGGTTAATACAATTCTAGCATGAATAATAAACATTTATCATGATATAAGGAAATAAATAATAACTTTATTGTTGCCTCTAGAGCATATTTCCTTCATCGATAGCAAGATGATTGTATTTAGATTCATGGAGAAACACGAGAAACTAGTGCAATGTGCTTCTGTTTTGCAAAATTTTGATTGATTTTTATATAGCTGACTATGGCCAGTGTGGCTAAATAGTTCAGTGTGCTAACTAGTGTTGTTGTCCTAGACTCCTAGTTAATGTTGAGTTGCCTCACGCAAAACACATCTCTTGCCATTCATTTAGGAAACTAACCAAACAGGGGGAAATGTGAATGAAATAATTAGTTCAAATTATTGTTTTTGCCTTGTTTTTTGTGATGGCAAAGTTCATATTGTCTCCATGGTAATTTTTCCATGTCGTTCTTAGGGAAACAAACAAATTTGCTAAAATTTGCCATGTGTCCTGTCTAGAGTTGCCATGGATCACAACAACCAATTTTCCAACATTTTTGCCATATCACCGTATGACCATTTCTTACAAATTCTTCTAGTTGAGTTATGTATGCACTATACCGAACTTGACCCCCTTTTTTGTGTGATTCTTCTGCCAATATTTTTCCATCAGTATCACCTGCCAAGAATTTTCATAATTACAATTATTGTATACATGTAGTTGCCATCAAGTTTTATCCAAAGTTCCAATCAAATTTCTTTGTCCTGGGAAATGAATTTGTGTGCTACTTTTAGGTTTAATACCATGGCAAATTTTGTCATGATTTGCATAGGATTTTAAATAGTCTTGAATTCTTTTTTTACACAATGTCAAAACTTGTTTTCTTCATGGAGCATGGCAGATTCACTTTATAGCCCATGGCAATTTAACTTTGTAGACCATGTTTGTTTTTATTTTCATTTAGCCATGATCTACATAGGGTTTTAATTTCATTTTTCATGCACCACCCTAATTTTGCCATTTTCCATGGCATTTTTTCTCATTATTTTTGTTTTCTCCACATACATGGCAAAACACCATGGAAATTGTAGCTAAAACACCATGGTAAATTTTGATTTGCCTATGGCATAGTTCTTATACAAAGCATGACATTTATAGCTAAAATGCCATGGCAATTTTCATTTGCATAAGACATGGCACTTTTGTTCATTTCTCCATATTTTTTTACCCACACAACAAATTTCTCAAATAAAACATGGCAGTTTTAATTAAATACCACGGAAAATTTTAATATGAATTTGCCATGGAAATTTTAGTTTATTTTTTTGTGTTATTTTACATACATGGCAAATCTCTCAAATAAAATATGTAGATGTTCAAAAATATGGCAAAGCTATAGATGTTCAAAAACATGTCAAAGCTAAAGATGTTCAAAAACACGACAAACTTGCCATGGCAACTTAATATGTTAAAAGAACATGGCGAACTTGCCATGGCAACTTAATATGTTCAAAAACATGGCATACTTCTTTAATTAAGTTGTTCAAAAATATGGCAAACTTCTTTAATTAAGATATTCAAAAAGATGCCAAACTTGCCATGACAGCTTAAGATGTTCAAAAACTTCAAAAACATGACAAACTTGCCATGGCAACTAAAATCAGTAATTTTGTAGATGTGTTTTTTTCCATGGAAACTAAAAGCACATGTTGCCATGATTCGCTGTGTCTTTTGCCATGTCCACCCGAAGAATGTTGCCATGGCAATTGCAAATTAGTTTGAGAACAAGACAAGTTTGATGTTTTAAAATTTGTTCTACCATGGCGATTACATGTACGATTTAAAATTTTCCATGTGTGTAGAGAAACATTTTTTGCCATACATTTTTTTTTTGCATATATTGCCATGATGGCAACTTTTGTAGTGTAAACTTCATTTTTTTTACCATTGTGTATCCATGTTGTATCCATATATATGTAAAGTTCATGGCAACTTTTGTAGTGTAAATTTCGTATTTGATGGCAACATAAGATGTTTACAAATGTTTTCCATGAACATGGCAACTTTATAAAAAAATGCATTGTCGTTGTCATATCTTATTTTCGAAGAATGTTGCCATGCTTACTTAAGATGTTCATTTCCATGGCAAAGTTATTTGTTTTTGAACATGATAATTTTTAAGTTACACCACAGTAAATTTATATTTATTGTGATCATGGCATATTTATTGTCTGAAACATGGCAAATTTACTTTTTACAACCATGGCAAACTGAATGTTAATGCCTATTTTTTCCTTCTACCATGCCAAAGTTAATGTTTGGTCATGTCAATGTTGTAAGTTAGGCCATGGCAAAAAAAAATGTTGCCATGGCAATTTTTCTTCTTAACCATGACAAAGACATCTTCCTAACCATGGCAATTTTATTTTTTGAACCATGGCAAATTCATACGTTGGCATTTTTTATCTCAACACATGGCAAATTCCCCTTTTGTTTTGTACGCAATGGCTATTTTGTTCATTTTTTTAGAGGTGGCTATCTTGTTCATTTTTTGTTTGTTCAAATCTAGGGCGCCCATTTATTTTGTTCCCGCAAGAGACGTTTCGT